>NC_133666.1:504116177-504341225 GCF_037893015.1 Macrotis lagotis
GGAAATAATCTTGGGGCGGGGCAAAGCTAGGTGGCAGCCTTGGAGTCAGGAGGACCTGAGTTCAAATCCAGCCTCAAACCTTGGACAAGTCACTTCACTCCATTGCCATAAATATTTTTTTTTGCAAGGCAAATGGGGTTAAGTGGCTTTCCCAAGGCCACACAGCTAGGTAATTATTAAATGTCTAAGGCCAGATTTGAACTCAGGTACTCCTGATTCCAGGGCCGGTGCTCTATCCACTACGCCACCTAGTCACCCCAATAAAACTTTTAAAAGGAAAAAATTTTTGTTTAGATTTAGATGGTCCTAGGTTTAGATGCCTTGAGAACTTTTCAAATCTGAGCTTCTAAAATTTCTAGGAACATAAGTAAATTAGAACACAATGAGCTGAACTAATTTCTTAGTCATCGATGCTGATGTCTTACTGTTTTAAGGTTATAAAGTTATAAGTTTACAAAAGGCAGAAACTGATATTTTCATAGGTCTTCTTATGTAGGATCATAGGCAGTTAACATAAATATATCCGTAAAAACACTGATATTGGAATGATTATTCACCTCCACACTGTTCTTGTTTCTAGATGTTCTCAGAAGAATTAGGATTATTAATTTGTTGATTGATTCTTAGAAGAGTGAGGGCAGCTCAGCCTTGATAATGACTGTATTTAGCCCTGAATAAAATTAAGTTTTATTTATGGTAGCTTATATTTACATTGTACTTTTTACAGTTCTATATGAGTTTTGAATGTGAAAACTAGATATGTAGCTACTAAGCATCTGGTAATTTATACTTCAAATCATTAGTATAAATGACTAGTGCTGTTCTCTGCAAAATTTCTTAATGTTTTAGACAAATGTCTTAAGTATGAATAATGCCTACTTAAATATTTATGCAAGAGGATGAAAATCTTTTTTCCCCACTAGTATACCAAAAAAAAGCTTTAAGTTTCCAATGTCCTTAGTTGACTACCACAACAACAATAATAATATTAAGATTTAGAAATAGTGGTTTAAATTGCTGTTAAATATGCTAATGCAGATTTCCTTAATTATTAATGTAGATTTTTCTTAATTATGAAAAGGCATGGCTTAATATCTGTTCATTCAGCTCTTAAATATTAAGTTTTGCAAACACTAGATGGAGCCAAGTGATCATTAGTTTGAGCCTTATGCAAAAGCAAACACCAATTCATATTTATTTTGTAGCTTTAAGGCAATTTACACATCAGAAACCATATGAAAACAAAACCAGCATTTGCCATTTTTCCATCCAAAGTGCAGCTGTTCATCATTAGTGGCTGTGATGAAACAGGAACAGCTTGTGAGTAAAAACAGTAAATGTCTTCTTATTTTAAAGAAATGAACACGAATAGATAAGAATTCAGGCAGCGTCTTGACCCAGGATACACATGCATTCAAGAGAGTATTTGTTCAGAATTCTGATCAATCTGGAGACACGTGGTATCATCCCTGTTATTGTCTGCAGAATGCACCACTCTTTAGGATCCATGGTGGCTATTTGAGAGTGACTTTAGTTGAATTGTTCACTGAGCTGTACCAGGTTATAACAGTAGCTTAAATTTGCATTTTACAATTATTCAGTTATTACAATGAGATGCCTATGATACAAACCCAGGTTCTGATGATAAGCTCTTTCCACTAGAATGCATAATATACTTATTTTAGTCTATTTTAAATCAAGTAGAAGGAATTTCACAGAAACCACTCCCTTCTATGTCCTCAAAAACAAAACAAAATAAAACCCCAAAATAACAAAAAACCTCATCAGTGACACCGCTAAAATAAAATCCAAGACCTCTGGCATTGTATTGAGTTCTCTCAATTATCAAAAGGGGCTCAATAGTTTTAGTAATCAGAGGAAATATCCTTCTCTCCCCCACTCCTTAAAAAAATTTCAAAGACAAATGAAATACTGTTTTAACCCAATCTTTTTGAAACACTCAGTACATGTAGATTTTATTTTGAGATTTTTCTGGTCAACATACAAATTATGAGAAAACAAAATTTGCTCTCCTCCCTTAAAGGACAGTAAAAATTCAGAGGTCAGACATTTGATTAATTCCAGTACTTAACTCAACCTTTTTTTTTCCCCTCTATTTTGGTTTTTAAAATCCAGACCATACTAAGCAATGTTTGTATTTAAGACAGAGAAGAAATTACAAAATGGCTGAAAAGATTCTTGATATTATAATTGCCTGGTTTCAACCATTTCTTATATGAAATTCCAATTCCAATTACTATTAAAATCCCATCTGCGATCCTCATAAGAAGGTCTGATTGACATCTGTAAGATTTGTTTTCCAGGACTTAAGCAGGTCCCCAAAGAATGTGATTCCCATGTCAGAGATGAAACACATTTCTTTCTGAAAATGCCCATGTATTGACATGCCACTAATCTACAGGACTATACATTTGGACCTTTGGTATTTTTTTTGGTCAGTGTTCCCTTTTTTATTTAAAAGAAGCTTTCTGTCCAAAATCTAGAACAGGCATTAAGGACTCAAATAGCTCTTTAGCTTATGGAAACATAATTACTGATATTTCTGTATTTTTCTCCTCTATCTTCAGCATTCTATTGTAAAGAAAATCCATCAGGTTGAAAGGATAGCCTTTTTTTCCCCTTACCTTTTGTGCAGAAGCTGCTCTCCTTTCCTGCTTGGCTTTCATTTCTGCTAGAAGGCCACTCCCCATCACCTGAACTCCATACCTTCGCCCTCCCTGGGGGCTGTTCCTGCTGTCACTCCGCTCTAACTTCCCAGGTTCCTCCACCTGATGATCCTCAAGTGAGTCTGGTGTTTTTAACTCCTCTGTTCGTTCTGAGCTTCCATTCTGCTCTGTGGGCTTTACATCCTTTTTGGAGGTGTCCACAGCAGGGCTTTTCACTGCCCCTTTTGGAGATGATGGCTCCTCTGTGACCAGAACAGTTTGTGGGCGCTCAGATTTGGATCGTGATTTGATTAAATTGAGAAAGCCACTTTTCCGAGAATCCCGTTTTTTCTTTTCATCCCCTCCTTCATTTGACTCATGGGAATCTGAACCTTTTGCGGAGGATCTCCTACACATCCAAACCAAGACATTAATTCCTTGCTGATTTGAGGGAAACAATACAATACAAAATACAAAGCACAATACAAAACAATGACATTGAAGCTGCTGGTGACCACAGCATCTTTACCTAGGACTTAAAAGAAGCATTTGGAATGGCACACCAGAGGAGTAGGGAGCAGTCGGGATCTTCATCTTTCAGATTATTAAACTGAGGTGCAGGGATTAAACCACTCAAGAAAAATCAATGTCTGAACTGAGCCAAAGCCATGTCTTTTGGTGGTCATTTAAAAAAAAAAACTGAACTCAAACACTATTAAGATGAACATTTCCATTTGAAAAATAGAACTTTTTAAAACATGAAGCTATAAATTTGTATCACACATAGATTATTTTCCTTTTAAATATATAACAAATTTAATATTATTGTGTTTATGGTTGATGAATATTTAGAGCTATTCTACTTGCCTGTTTTCTACTAACCTTCCTTTTGTTCTCTTCTCTCGGAAATTTAAAACCTGCACTGACCCTCTTTTTTTCCCTCATCTTTTTAATTTTTAAGTTTTTACCCATTTTGGTATCATTGACCCCTGATTTGACTTGGATCTCCTTAGTTTGAATTTCTTCTCCACCTGGTATACATCTTTTACATTTTGGAACTCCAAAAAAATAAAATAAAATAAAAATAAAAATAAAAATCACACAGCTCCTGCAACAGCCCAGCTTCTGGTGTTAGTTCACTTAAATTTCACAATGTAGTATCCATTGAGAAGATTTAAATCTACGTTCCAATTATGCTAACCAATATATCTGTGTTCCTAGGCAATAGCTCCTTTCAGTCTCACTTTACTCATCTGTATTCATACTTGTACTGACTGGGTGGTTATAAGGAAAGTCTTTGTGAACCATAAAGTACTTCATGTGAAATAATGTTATCTCATGTATTTATTATTATTATTATCATAATATTTATCATCATCATCATCATCATCATTATTAATATACTTTTTAAACACTGGCCCTCACCTGGGATCCCCTTTGGTCTGATAATCTCCCACTATATTAATTTACCAAGATGACAAGATGACTACAACTAACAATGATAGACTCATATCTGCTACATCTCCCCCTTCCTCCAACAACCACTAGAAGAATAGAGACCCAGTGACCTTTTTGAGCTACAACATACCTGGAACTATCGAAATCAGCAAAAATTCAATTATTACTTCGGCTAATCATTGAAGTCAGCTGATCTAGCCTCTTATAGTACTAAGAATAATGTACATATTTTTGCCACAGTCTGGTCTAAGTCATTTATGGACTTGATTCACCCTGGGTATATAATGACTCAGTTCAGAGTGATCATAATGGTTTTACTTCTAAGGAGACTGGTCATCTAAAGGAACCACTATTTTATTCACAAAATCTATTAAGCAAGGACTCCATTTAAGTTCTCAAGGAGAACTGATAATTTACTGACCTACCCATGTTTATCTCGTTATACCTACCGACCTACCCATGCTCATCTGGTTATGGGTGGACATGGCTACTGACCTAACTGTGCTCATCTGGTTATGAGTGGACATGGCTACTAACCTATCCGTGCTCATCTAGTGAACATAGTTACTGACTTACCCATGCTCATCTGGTTTTGGGTGGATATGGCTACCAACCTACCTGTGCTCATCTGGTTAAGGTTGAACCTCAAGTTCTGCTTCTGTTTATGGTCAAAGTAGTGGCAGATCACCTAGCCCACAATAAGCCTACCTGGTGGCAAAAATAATGTGGTGGAGGAGTAGAGTGAGAAAGAAATCCAGTGTAGCTTGTGAAGCACTATGACTGTTTCAGGTATGGAATCTACCTTGGCCATTCTTGGACCAGACAGACTGATCCCTCTGGGTAAGAAGATAGTGAGACTTTCATTTTCACTCATTCTCAGTCTCAAACATTTCTCACATCCCCTCCCACAGTCCAAGTATTTGTGAACCTTGAGATTTGATTGAGCTTTAATTGTCAAATCCTCAGCAGAATAGAAGCTCCTTGAGAACATGAGCTATTTTTAATTGGTCTCTGCATAGTGGAGCACTTAATGATTTGAAGAACCATTTGCTTCAGTCTCTATCTTGATATACCTGGATCTACATAAGTAATTTGTGGTGTGGAATGACATACCCTGTAGGATTGTAGGTCTCTCCTAAAGCCCTAGGCCTCTGTATACCTCTTATTAATGAGGAGCTATGTGATCAAAGAGGAATTGGCTAATGGAGAATACCATATGTATCCAGAGAAAGAATTGTGGGGTTTAAACAAAGACCAAAGACTATTACCTTTAACTTAAAACCCCCCCGCTATCTTATTATATAATTTTTCTGTCTCTTATACTTAGTTTTTTTCCCTTAAGAATATGATTTCTCTCTTATCACATTCAACTTAGATCAATGTATACCATGGAAACAATGTAAAGACTAATAGAATGCCTTCTGTGGCGGTGGGGGGGAAGGAAGCGAGATTAGGGGGAAAATTATAAAATTCGAAATAAATAATTTAAAAAAAAAAAGGACGGGGTGGCTAGGTGGCGTAGTAGATAAAGCACCAGCCTTGGAGTCAGGAGTACCTGGGTTCAAATCCGGTCTCAGACACTTAATGACCTAGCTGTGTGGCCTTGGGCAAGCCACTTAACTCCGTTTGCCTTGCAAAAAAAAAAAAAAGAATTGGCTAATGTTCAAAGTTGTAGACAGAGAGGCATCATCTGAAGAGAGCAAGGTCCCTGAACCAGAAGGCCTCAGAAATTGGAAGGAAAGGATGACTAACTCCTTATTTTTCTTTAAAACAAGTTCTAAGGGCCATTAACTGAGGTTATCCTTATTATACTAAATTCACATTAGGTTCTCTGCTAGCCTTTGTTATAATAACCTCATCATGACTTAAATCTATGGACTACAAATTCTTCCCCATCATTGCTAATTACAGATAGGCAGGGAGAATACATAGTTTAAAATGTCCTTGACTCATTTAAAGTTAAGGATCAATGTTAATTACTAGTGTATTGGCTGGAGTACAGTCCCAAGAAGAGAACAGAAAAGCTACTATATACTATGAATGGCATAGCACCAAAACAGTCCTTCTAGTAACACTGTCCTAATGAAACCTTCCATCAAGGTCTAGGAAGTTGTCTGGTGGATCCAGCCATGATCATATTAACACATTAGTGGAGACTGATGGTGGGGAACACATACAGTCAGTAAAAAAGAGATAAAGAATCAGGGAGATAAGTCAAAAAAAAGGCACCTTGATAGGAGAGTTGGCTATACTTAGTTTTCCACACTGGGATTGAGGAGCTCTAGACAAACCAAGGGCCCTCTTGCTTCCTCTCCCCCAGCCCCGACTTTGGTTTATATCTTCTTGAATCCTGATTTACAAATTGATGCCTCTTTTCCTAGCAAGTGAGTTTCTTCTTCCCCTGGGTACTGATGAATGTTAAATTTACAAGTATACATTAGCTCCTTGGGAAGAAAAATCAGTTCTCTCAAGGTAGCAGGCAGCAATGCCACCAAAAGGGAGAAAAAAGCCAATACTAGGGACTTTGAGGGTACAGAGGACATACTTTGCCTAGCATTCCCCTCTAGAATCTGTCTTATTTTAAGTTTCAAACGAAAAATATCCTATTCTGTATAAAATAATTTAATGAATAATCATTTGGTTGGAAGATCAGTTCTATCATTATTTGGTAATTATTAAGCATATATTCAAGCTCTGTGTCATATACCGTATTTCCATAGATAAATTCAATAATTGAATCTTCTTGGATTAGTCTGATGTAGAAGAATATTTTTATTTTTTTTAATGCATTTACAAATCTTTAATTCAAAGACTATTAAAGGAGATAAGAGCAGAAAAAAAACCATGACCCAGAGCACATGGTCATAAATGTCCCTATTAAAGATAATGATATTACTTTACAGAAACACAAATTAACAGTGAGAATCTAGATTATATGGATAAAGGCCCAAGTTGGTCAGATTGCTACAAGAGTAAATCTCTTGTTGTCAAAGTATGATTCTAAGCTACAGCACTATCAAAAGGCTAATAATTGACTATTAGAGTTTATTATGGCACTATTGTGCTCTATTTTATATATATATATATATATGGAAAGATGACATTTCCACATCAACCTCTTGGTGAGTTCTGGGCACAACCATTTAAAAAATAGGTACACAAACTCTTTTATACATATACTCAGCTTATGTTTCATTTTTGAATCTGATGCCCTCCAAATAAAGGCTGCATCACAATGGAAAAAACAAAACAAAATACAAGACCAAGAACTGTTAACAAATAACTTGGGGGGGGTATGTAGGCATGTATGTATGCATATATGTTTTTACATATGTGCATTAATGTACTATCAATCAAATACACATTCATTTGGAAAATCTATATCAAATAATTTGGTACAAATTGCACATACAGACTGAAAGTTCTTACTGTTATTAAAGAGCTCAACTATTAACTTAATCTAAGAAAAACAAAACACCTGCCTTAATCACATGGAAATTTGTGGCTTACTTTGGCACTTAATCTTTTGCCCTTTTGAAAATGAAAATTTCCTGGGCTTTATGACCCCCCAAAACATCAGGCTACAGGCAAGTGACAATTTTGGTTAAAAATAAACCTACGCCCTTCAGTCCCACTGCTGAGTTTTATTAAAGACTACTGAGTCAGACATCTAATATAGTATTTTAGCATGGATGAGAAGAATTCTTAAGGCTGGGTCACTCAATCTGTAAGAAGTCCTCTCTAGGAAAGCTCTGAATAACTTTTCTCTCCATCACCCATTAAAAATTGTGTCTCAGTTCAACTTAACATTAGCTAAGTGCTCACCATGGGCAAGACATTCAACTACTGCTTTCTAAAACTAAAGATTTGTGTTTCCAGCTCTAAATCTTCTGCTTGGAAATAGATTTAATAGTCTCTGCAAATGTTAAGCTCTTGCTTTGAATTCACAAATTCCACTGCTGCCATGAAGAAAGAGCTCCAAATTCTCCCTTCTTACACCCCCTCATTTCTTCCACCTCTTTCAGCCCAGAAGGGTTAAGGGCAAGGGTTTTCTAATTTAGAGATTTCCTGATCTAAAGAATTCCTTGCAGATGGTGAGAAAGACTTGTAAAAAGAAAAAAAAATACATTTATATGTAGGCTAGGTAATTACTACTGTCAAACACTGGTTAAGAAATGAACATATTCTAATTTACCCTTGAAATACATTAAATTTAATGTAATTAAAGTAATTCTTGATAAGTGCATTTTGTTGCTTTTTTTAACTGCTATAAACTCACTTGGAATCCATTTTAGTTACTTTCTTGGTAAAAAATTCATCTACACCTTCATCCACTCTCCCCATAAGGCCATTCTGTTCTCCATCATGAGGGGCAGGGGTAGCAGCGCATACCTGAAAAAAAAAATGGCCTCTTGTGAAGCACTTTCTTTAGTTCAAGCCATACAGGTGACAGAGTATGATAAAACCATGTGCCAAACTCACCCTTCATACAGACAATCCACATACCAAAGTCTGCTCCATTAACTTTCCTGGGCCCAAATATATGCTTTTTAGTTGTGTTGGGCAAAGACAAATGGGCAAATGTTGCTAAAAACTAACAAAATGTTCTGTTCATCATTTACATATAAACAGCAGAGGGAATAGGAAATACTTTGAGAGAAGAAATGCACTGGAATTACATGGGATTTGGAAAATCTAGACTATGTGATTTATGGGAAGTCAGTATGGTGGAGATGAGGACAGAGAACATTCCAGACATGGGGAATAGCTTAGAGAAAATGCCCGGGGCTAAAAGATGAAGTAAATTTGTGTGATAGCAAGAGGGTCAGTGTTACTGAGGGAGTACACTATATAGTCAGGGCAGTAGTGCTAGGTTATGATGGGCTTTGAATGCCAAGCAGGGGCTTTTGTATTTGATCCTGGAGCTGATAGGGAGCCATGGAAGTTGATTGATTAGTGGGATGACATAGTTGGACTTGAGGCAAGCAGCCTCATTAACCAGTTACTTATGATAGTCTAGAAGTTAGGTTGTGAATGCCAACACCAGAATGGTGGCAGTATCAAAGGAGAGAAAGGGGCATAGTCAAGAGATGTTGCAAAGATAAAATCTGCCATCCTTAGTAATGTATTGGATATGGGGGAAGACAGGTAGTAAAAAGTCAAAGATGGCACCTAGGTTGTGGGGGATAGGAGGAGCTTCTGGGAGCCATCTATCGTCAAAGGGAAAATAGAAGTGGTGGGGTTGAAGGGGACAGATAATCAGTCTGGCTTGAACTCTTGATGTCTACCAAGCATCCTGTTTGAGATGACTGAAAAGCAATCTGAGACTAGAGCTTAGTAGAGGCTAGAACAGGATAGGTAGATTTAAGAATCATTACCATAGAGATACTAGTTAAATCCATGGGAGTCAATGAAATTATCAAATGAAGTAGTATAGATGAAGAAGAGTGCTTGGACAAATCCCTGAGGGGTTTTTAGAGGGTGTAATTTAGAGAGTGTAATCTAGATGAGGACTCAGGAAAGACCAATTAAATGAAGATTCTCTTAATTCACCTGAATACCTATTTGAAAAGAAACTTAAGGATTTTATTGCATATTTGTGAATCACTAGAAAGCAAAATGCAAAAACAAAGAATAAAATGACACAAGGAGATAATCAACTCTAACTTTCCTTTAAGTTTGAAAAATCTGTGGTTCTATGATATCATATTGCAATAAAGAAAAGACATACTTCCATATAGTAGATATGACCTAGAAAATTTCACAAGCAGATAAAGAAAAGAAGATTCACCAAAAATGTGCTTAATTTTTTCATTTAATTATGAAAAACAGAAACTATTTTTATTTTTCACTTTCATAAGAAAAATGCTAATTTAAAATGATCTAGCTGATGTATACACATATATATGTACACAGACATATACATCACACACATATATCTTAACATACTATGTTCACTCTTCAACATGTCTCTTCCATAATTAGCAAGCCTATTTAGAGAAGAAAAGTATTACCTACACATTGCAAGCTCCACTATTTTTTCCCCACTGTAGAAGAACAATGACAGCTACTAAGAAAAGGTTCCTTGCAACATTTAACAACATCCTGGTTGTAAGGGCACAATGATGTCCAAACTTCTCTCTCTCTCTTTTTCTTCTAAATTTTCATATTTTATAAACAGAAGGAATCTCAGAGATCATTAAGTTTAATTGTCTCATTTCAGAAATAAGAATACTAGGCTTCACAGAGTTTCAGTGACTTGCTCATAGCCACAGCTAATTTATGGCAGTCAGGACTAGAGTCCAGACAGATCTCTTAGCCCTCAAGTCAAGTATGCTTTCTTCTATCCTATACTGACTCCCTCTCTTATAAGGAAGAAGAAACATTTTTCCTTTAAGGAACAATTTTTTCACACAAAAAAGGAATGTGTTCTGGCACTACCATGAAAAACAAACTTAGGGTCACTGAGGAGGGATGGAACTTATCCTACTATTTCACTTTATCTTATTATTATCTATTTCCCTTACAAATAGCTTAAGCAGTCAGAGCCAAACTGGCTGACAATTTCAGTTACGCTAAATAAGTTTTAGCCAGGGCATCCAAGGGCAAGAATATCCACACAGTGGCAGCTTACCAGTACTTCAACAAGTATGGTATCTTGGAAGAAGCAGGAGCCTATAGAGACCTATCCTTTACAGACCTAAATGGATAATGTGATAGTAATTCAACAATCATTTACTCACCACCAATATGTATAAAGGTAGTTGGTGATAGAGTGAATTGAGAGTTAGGCCTGGAACCAAGAAGACTCATCTTCTTGAAGGTGTTTTGAGATGGAATTTGAACTCAGGTCTTCCTGACTCCCGGGCTGATGCTCTATCAATTGTGCCACCTCACTGTCCCAAATTTATATAAAGTTTTAAAGTTTCCATTATGGTTTCTTTTTTGTTGTTATTGTTGTTTTTTGCAAGGCAATGGTATTAAGTGACTTGCCCAAGGTCATACAGCTAAGTAATTATCAAGTGTTTGAAGCCAGATTTGACCAGATCCTCCTGACTCCAGGGTTGGTGCTCTATCCACTAAGTCATCTAGTTGTCCCATGACTTCCTTATAACTCAATGAGGTAAACAGTATTCTCTCCATTTTTACAAATGAGGAAACTGAGGCCTAGGGAGATTAAGTGGCTGGTTATTTATTAAATATATAAATATACTGTTTTCTTGACTCCAAGGTTCACTTTTCCAACTATGCCATGCTGTCTCTCAGTACCAGCTAAATGCTTCAGAAAGGTCAAGGTCAAGGTGCATAGATTTTTATTTAGTAGGTTATTGGTGATTTTGAGAGACTAGTTTCAGAGTCAGAAGGGGATGACTTCAGGAAAACATGGGAAGACATATAGATAGTTGCAAAGTAAAATTAAGTAGAACTAAAAAATCTTACACAACAGCAATATTGCAATGATAAGCAACTGTGAAAGACTTTGATCCTCTGATCAATATAATGATCCACAACAATTTCAGGTCTCATAATGAAAACTGCTATCCACCTCCAGAGAGAGAACTGATGAACTGAGTAGAGACTGATGCATATTTGTTCACTTTCTTAGCTTTTTTTTGCACCATAGCTAAAATGGAAATGTTTTGCCTGATTTCAGATGCATAATGAGAATCGTACTTCTTGTCTTCTCAGTGGGTGGGGGGAAAGGTTGAAGAAGGTGGAGAATTTTGAATTGAAAATAAAAACTTTTTTAAATAAAAAGATAATGCTGACTACCAAAAAAAAAGAGAAATTGGACTAAAAAAACTAGTTGGCAAGGGGCTGAGGAAGAAGCTGAATGTTATATCTTCCTTATATTTAGTAAAATTGAAGGTGAGATCATTTCCTGAGACACTGAATGAATGTGCATTACTCTAAGAATTTAGAATTAAAAGGGAGGGGACATATAACTTTGGGGTGGCAGAATCCAAGGAAGGAATTGGGTAGAAAAATCTAAACATTTTGGAAGTCAGTGGGGAAGAAACTAGTTGGCAGAAAGAGATGGAAGGAGAAATGAGGCAAACTTGGAAATGATGAGATGAGAGACCTATCAAAGAAGAAGTAAAAACAAGGAAAAGTGTCACATCATTCTATGGAAAAGGAAGAGTGGATGAATGAAAACATGGTTCTGGGATGTAAAGACAGGGAAACAAGAGAGAACTCAGAATGACTATCCTCAACATTCTCAGTAAAATGGGATATGAGATAATTAAGAGCTCTTTTGGATATGGAATAGTCACTCTGGGGAATAGCATAGAGAATCTGAGATTAATAAAAGTATTGCTATAGAAGCAAGTTGGACTTAATTGAGGTGAAATAGGATGAATTTGTAAGAATGCTTTCATGAAAGGAAAATGATAAATGTTGGAGGGAATGGGGGAAAACTAGGACACTAATGCTCTGTTGATGGAGTGAAATGACCCAATTGTTCTGTTTGGAACTATGTCCAAAGGGCTATAAAACTATGCATATTCTTTGATACAGCAATACCCACCACCAGGTTTGTATTCCAAAGAGATAACAAAAGAGGAAAAAGAAGCCAAACATACAAATAGGAAATTAAGGAGATGCCCATCAACTGGGGAATGGTTGAACAAACTGTGTTATATGAATGTGATGGAGTACTATTGCTCTATAAGAAATCGTGAGAGGGTGGATTTCAGAAAAACTTGGAAAAACTTACACGAACTGATATTGAGTGAAGTCAGCAGAACCAGAAAATCAGCAGCAACATTATGCAACAATCAACTATGAATGACTTAACCCTTCCCAGCAATACAATGATCAAAGACAATTCTAAAAGACTTATGATAGAAAATACCATTCACATTCAGAACTATGGAATCTGCAGTAAACCAAAGTATACTATTTTCACATTTTTAAATTTGTTGTATGTTTTTTCTTTCTCATATTTTTCCCTTTTGTTATGATTCTTTTTTTACAACATGACTAATATGGAAATATGTATTACATGATTGTATATATATGGCCTACATCAAATTACTAGCTGTCGTGGGGAAAGGGGGTTAAATAAAGAAGAGGGAGAAAAATGTGGAACTCAAAATCTTACAAAAAATGAATGTTGAAAACTATCTTTCTGTGAGATTGGAAAAAATAAAATTAAAAAAAGAATATTTTCATGACCTCCTCTAGCAACATTAAGTAGTTTGTGAACAGAAGGAGTAAAGGCAAAAAGTAGGAAAAAGGGGAGGGAAGATCATTAGGATATGAACAGAGAAAGAGGTAAATCATTCAAGAAAGAAGGATGGTGACTTATTGAATTGATTAAATCAAGAATATGAAGTGATCCCCAGAATAAAGATGCTATAGACTGGCAACACAGGGAGGTATAGGGAAACCAGAGGTAGTGGGAAGGACAATCAGGACATTCAGAGGATTGAGACAGTTCTCAAATAAGAGAATATTTGTGAAATATTTAGCACAGGGTCTAGCACATGGTATATAAATACTTATTTGTTTCCTATTTCCAAAGCATCTCGATTCCATTAAACAAAAATTTGTTAAGTCTCTAGATGAACCAGGTTTTTCCCTCAAGGTGCTTCCATTCAACTGGGGAAACAGCACATGAACACAATGAGACGCATTAACAAATGAGAAGGGGATCCTTGAAAATGAGGAGTCTAAATGTAAGAAATAAGAAAAGACTGCATGTGATTGGCATGTATAAATTCATAGGAAGGAGACATAATTAGGGAATAACTGGAATTCAAGTTTGGCTAAAATATTGAGTATGAATTGGAATAATGTGAGAGAAGATTGTAAAGATTAAGTTAGATCCAGACTGTGAGGAACCTTAAATGCTTGGCTGAGGAGTATTTTACTCTTAAAGGCATGGGAAGTGATTGAAGGCTTTTGGGCATGGGAACAACACGGTCATATTTGTACTTTGGAGAGATTATTTTTGGCAGATAGGTAAAAGATAGTTTGGAGAGCAAAGAACCTGGAAATCAGTTATTCAAGCAGGAACTTTTACAGTAGATAAGGTGATGAGGGACTGAGCTAAAGTAATGATTATGTGGGCAAGGTATTTGATAGACATTTCAGAAGTAGAACTGAGAATGTTTAGATTCAAAGAGATGAAAACATCAATGACAACTGAGTCAGTGAACCTGGGTGAAAGATAAGATAGTAGGGCTTTCAAAAGAAACATAAGAGGAAAGACCAGGAAAATAAAATTTTTATTTCAGACACTTTAAGATTCTTTCAGGATACTGAAGTTCTTCAGAAAACTGGTGAAAACAGGACTATTATACAACAGAGATGAAAGGCTAGACATGTCTATTTGGGGGTAACCTGCATAGACACAGTAACTGAATCCAATAGGAGAGATGGGAGAGCCAACTGTGATTGGAAAAGGCAATTTCAGCCAATGTCACAAGATTCTGAGAATATTTCCAAGATGTTTCTCAATCAAGAAACTGCCACAATTTACCTTAGAACAGAACAACAGAGTCAACTATGCAGAACCTATATTCTGCAACCTAATTACCAATCTTTCTGTGGGTCACTGATTTAAGTATAGGGACATTAAATTCATTTCAGGAACAAATTAGAGTTTTAATAGTCCTTCAAAGGAAGGGAGATAAAAAGAAACTATTTGGAAACATACTATAGTGTTGATTATTGACTTTTCAAAACGAGTAATGTCAACTTCCTTTATATTGTCCTTAAAAAAAAAACAAAAAGATGCATTCAAATAAATGAACTAAATTATAAAAACATTTCCCCCTTCCATTGACATTTAGATAAAGATGGGTTGAAAATCCTGACAATTATCAACTATTTGCAATCAAATTAAAACCAAAAGCATCTAATAACTTAATAAACTAAAGCAAATCTAATAACCTAAAGCAAAACAGAGCCCCTTACACTTCTAAACCCAGAGTTCTAAACTTTTTTTGTGTCATAGATCCTTTTGGCAGTCTGGTGAATATTGCATAAAATGCACACTATTACAAAGGAAAACAATGAAAATGAAGCAATTGTTTTTTTTTATATAAATTCATGGTCCCCAGATTAAGAAACTCTTCAATGTAGTCCACAAAAACAGAGCCAAACTAATAGTGCCATAGGTAGATATGAAAGAAAGTGTAGGACTTTTTGCATATATGTATTTCTTTTCTGATTTTGCAAAGTGAAACATAAATGACTTGTTCACTCATATTTAACAAATCTTTTCACTCCTGAACATCAAAGGTAACTCTAGGCATGGTTTCCATGTATTCTGAGATTCAACTTGTTCTCAGACACTCTATCTTGGCTCTATGCTGCTCTACATTTTATATCCCTCAGTTTTTCAAAAGTATCTCGAAGCAATTAATTTGCATGGGATTTCAGCTTTGGCCATTATTTCCTACCCTATCTAAACCCTACATTTTAACTCTTTGTGAAATATCTAATTCATATCACAAGCCAGAGCTGGAGGGAAAAAAAAAAGTAGAATTACTCAAGTGAACTTACTGCTGTTTGTGTAGGTTGTTGCTTTTTATTCCGTTTTGGCCTTAATTTGGTGAAATGCTCCAGTTTCTTCCCCTCCTCAGATGGTAGCTCTGAGATAAATCCTGAAGCCCTCTTCTCTTGTCTGATGGATGGGAAAGGTGGGTCCTCTATATGAATTGGAACTTCTTCTAGTGCCTTATCAAGATCAAACTCCATTTCTTAAGGGAAGCAACACAAAAGTGAATATCACATATGGCAATGCCTGACTGAAGACCAGAAGGACAGCTAGGTGATGCAGTGGAGAGAGTGTTGGGCTAGAAGAATGAAAGACTTATCTTCCTGAGTTCAAATGTGGTGTCCGACATTTCTATATGTATGACCCTGAACAAGTCACTTAAACCCATTTGTCTCAGTTTCTCATCTGTAAAATGAGTCAGAGAAGGAAATATAAACCACTCCAATATCTTTGCCAAGAAAACACCAAATGGGATCTCAGTAAGATATGACTGAAACAATTGAATAACAAAGTGTTTAAGGCACCATGGTAGGTGTTATCTTGCAATACAAGGCAAATCTCTTTGCCCCTCTTTCGTTCCTCAATATTCCCCATCTATAAAAGCAGGACCAGAAGAAGTGTCATAAGGAAGAATATATTTCTGACTATGAGGTAGTTTGATCAGCTTGGTCTAAGAGTTGTACTTACAAGAATTTTTTTATAGTATAATAAAAACAAGGAAATATTAACTTACCAAAGGCCCTGGAAACAGGTCGGAGCATTCGGCTATGTATACTTTTCCTTTTAGATTTAGGAGTCATCTAGCAACCAAAGGAAAATAAGCAATTAGTAATCACAGAAATATTACTCTACCATCTTTAGAAATATTTTGTGGTAAATTTTAGTCTAACTAGAAACTTTATTTGTTTCCTCTAGGAATGGTTGAGTAACTTTGTTTGGATTGAAAGAATCATTTCATGTTTGAGAAAGTAACAATTTTTTTAAATTTGTACAATTTTAACCCCAAACTTTGGATGGGAGTGTAAAACTATATTTGGGCTAATATTTCACAACCAGAACTGAATTCTTTTACTATGTTTTTGCAAATTATATATGATGCAAATAAGCATCAGAGATGCAGTAACAAAAGACTATCATAATATATAATATGCACAAGATTAAAGACAACAGAAATCAGTTTCTAGGAATTCAAGGATGCAAATAAATAAATTCACCTTAATTACAGGATCACACATCATGAAATGGTACATCAGAGATCATTGTAATTTGACTCCCTCATTATACAGATGAGGAAACTCGGGTACTTTTTCTCAATTCTACCTTGATTTTTTTTTTCATTTCTCCTCATTTTTCTTTAGTTAAAAATCAAAATCTCCTAGAAATACATAGTGTATATGTACAATCATGTTCAGTATACTGCTGGTCTCTTAGTGACAGATCATAAAAATAAGCCTTTTTCCCCCCCAGCAATTTTGTCATTAACTGATAAACTTTAGTACTGAGTTCTTACAACATTGCTCTTAGTCATAAAGAACTACTTTGTCAGTTCCACCAAAAGAGTAGTACTAGGAGGACAAGTTAATGAATCTCTCTAAGGTGCTAAGAAAAGTGAGTTGTTCATCTTCATCATCATCATCATCATCATCATCATTGAGTCAGATATAGAATCATTAAATTTTAAGAGTAGAAGGAACCTTTGACACTATCAGCAGCAGTTCTTATTTTACAGATGAAAAAATTGGGTTCTAGACTGATTAAATGATTTGCCCAGGATTACATAGCTAAGCGATAGAAACAGGACTAGAATAAAGCTCTCTAGTCTAGTGTTCTTTCCTCTACACTGTAACCCTATAAATGTACTTGTGAATTTTAGAAATAAAACAAAACAACCATGCAAATTAATTTGAGAAATAAGAAAATATGATTTGATGTTGAAAGAATGAAATAAATTTGTGAATTTCAATCTCATAGTAGAACTTAATACTCCAGTAAAAATAAAACCATCTTCATTGGATGATATTTTCATAGAATAAATCAGCAGTCAACTGGGTTGACTGGGTTTGCTAGGGGTTTTTTTTGCTAGTATTTTAAAAAAGTATATTTTGTTGCCAATACTTATCTGAAAGAAAGGTAGGGGAGAACAGAAGAATCATTTTTAGATCTAAATTGGTCAACTTGGCCAATAATAGTAAATGGCCTATTCTGTTAAAAATGTTGATATGATACCAAGTAAAAACATTAATTCAGAGAAAAGATTTTGTAGTATTATAAAAGCCCCATTAAGATTGACCATGAGAGGCAACCATTTTGATAGTAGTTCCCATTCCCCTACAAGTTTGGCTCAGTATAAATACAGTCTAGAATTAGACTTCAGAAATTAGTAGCCCAATAGGCATCTTTACAACTTGGGTCTCTCCCAAGAAGTTTATCTTCAGCAGAAATTGATTCATAATGCCTTAAAATGGTGCATATATAGTATTCCTGCTCTGAGATATAACCAGCCAATGTCAATAATAGTCTTTCTAGTGTCTTGAATGCAGCCTATTCTTTAAGGCATTGATCCCTGCTTCTACCAGCAGAAACTCTTATTGTTGACTGTAAGAAGGTAGAATATATAATCGTCCTTTGACAACTTCTTGAATGAGGATGGACACTGAGAAAAATCAGACTCTAACAAAAAAATTCATGATTTAGTCCAAGGGAGGATAGGCTTCTAATACTATTCCTGTTTTGGCTTGTTATTGTGATTGCTGTTATTTGGGAAGCATGTGATGGACATAGAAAAAGGCAGAATAATGAGAAAAGATCTTCGGGACTGGCCCATGGGAGAAGGTTCTCTTACAAAATAGATAATGAACTAAGAAAAGCTCTATAGAAATAAATAACTAAAGTTTCATTTGCTTGTCATCAAGTTAAGTCTACAGACAATTCTTCCTTTACATAAATGAACCTCTGGCAAAGTGATTTGTACATGTGCCCTTTGCCCTCACTGGCTTCACTCTATAACAAAGGCATACATAAAATAATAGCTGTATATTAACTTTATAAATGTACAGTATATTTCCTCACCTACTACACCTAGCCTTTAGATGACTGTGCAATATTTTTTTTTTTATGAAGCCAGAAAGATATTTGGATGGTGGCTCTCTTTTTTTCCCCTTGTGTATCTAACAACAGCAAACAATCTTATCCTCAATTAAGTCTTTGAACTTTTTTAAAAAACTTGATTTAGATGTATCTTTTCTGTTAATTTACTGAAAAAAAAATTACTGAAAATGATGATATGCCAACCATTTTTCTGGTTTGTTTTCACTTCAGGTTGTGATGTTTCCTTTTCTTCTTCGACAATTTTTGAAGCTAGCAACTCAATTAGATCCTCACTTGACAGTTTTTCACCATGAGACTTAATTAACTCCTCCATATCATCCTCATCCACTTCAAGTTCCAATTCTGTGCTAATTACAATATAGTTACTCCTTCAAAAGTTCTATCTTAGTCAATTCACCAGGACTGAACTATGGGCACACTTTTCCCCCTACCATCTTCATACATGTTTCCATTACACTTTCCATTCCTTAGCAAAATTCTACATTGCAAGGTAAGTATAATGGGATTGGCAGAAAACTCTCAGAGTCAAGGTCTTATCTGCATGCAAAGCTTCAATTGCCTGGACCAATGTAGTGTGCAAATAACAGATCTTGAAATTTATCACCACTCCCTGTAATATGAGGTAGAATTAGGAGGAAGAGAGACCACTTTTTCATGTTCATTAAAATCATTCAGACAGTGAGGGTGACTTGGGGCATTATCCAAAGTAAGTAGAATCTTGAAAGGAATATCATCATTATGAAACTTCTTTTGGATTTGAGGAGTGAAGTAGTGCATAAACCATTTTTCAAAGACGATAAGGGTTATCTATACCTTAGGTTTAGCAGAAATAATGCACAGGTAGTGTTGCCTTGCTGATTCCTTTAAATGCTCTAGCATTTTCAGAGTGGTGCATGAGAACAGTCTTAATTTACAAGTCCCAGAGACATTTTCATGAAGCAAGAGTAACTATTTTTCCAAGTTTATACCCTAGCGTAGTTTTTTTTCTTCAACTGAAAAGCAAGTTTGAGAGGATATTCTTTGTTAAAATAGGCCAGTTTTATCTACATTAAAGATGTCTCTGGCAAGTATGAACTTTCATCTATTTTTTTTTCTGGAACTGAGAACTTCTTGGCTATTTCTGTACAAGAAGCCTTTCCAGACTCTTGCATATTATGAAATCCTCCAAATAAACCATTGCTTGCTGTAAATATCTGTATTACTTTAGGGTACTTTACTTTTAAATATGTTTTGCATAAGGAATTTTTGTATTTCTTCTTGGATTGCTGTTTTTGTAAAACCCAATTTGCATAATGCAAATTTACACAAAGAATAAGTCTCTATATGCCCAATACAAAAACCACTCCATTTGCAAACAGATTTGTCCATTTCCTAAAAAGTCTTGCCCAATTCCACAGCAAATCTTCAATCATTCAATATCATTAAGATAAAAGGTCCTGATCTTAAAAATAAAATATTAAAGAAATCCCTATTCAAGTAGTACACTGGCCATCTTTATCTTTCTAATTTCTTAAAATTAAATTCTTGAAGATATAAAACAAGACTCATTATTTTGCTTTATTGTATTTATTACAGTTATTGCAATACTTCTGTGTCCTTCACAAGCATCTTCCAAAACATGGTGACATTTCATTGGATTTTAAAGAACCCTTTTTCACAGAGGAATGTGACTTTTCAATTGTCCCCAAAGTGACTTTTCTACTGATCCCAAGCTTACTAAGCTCATATTACTTACAGTTCACTATAGAGTTTTATACTTGATATTGGTAAATAAGATCTCATTTTACACACATTTTTCTACCTGCTAATTTACTTTTTTTTAACTTGCCTGACAGAATCACAAAAGATAATAATTTTTGAGTGATCCCTTACAATCAACCATGCAAACTTGATGACCATAAAAAGCCTAGAACAGAAGTATAAACAGTGCCTAACTGACAAAGACAGCTTTTTCAGGATTATCTATGTTCTTGAGTAACCATTTCATTCTCAGCTACTTACTTTCACAGATGAGTTATATCTGGGATGAAACTGAGTTCATAAACTTCTCTATCATTATTTATTCACTTTTCTATCTATACAACCTAAGGGATGAAATCCATTGTATTGAGCTTTTCCTTAAAATCTGTTCATCCTCAATGATCCTTTGTCTATAAAGCTTCAGTTCTAAAACCATTGGTAGTAGACTATAAACTGATTTCATGTATATGTAAGAGAACAGTCATCTAAACCCCTCAAATACAGATCTCATATGAACTTCTCACAGGAAAATATAAACAAACCTACTCAGTACAATTAAAATTCTGGATCTCAAGAACTTTTGCTTTAAAGGCAATTGATCTAAAACAAACAGGAGTTTGTGTCAAATCTTCTTTCTTTAAACATATATTCAGTAGAGCAAATACAAAGACTTTATTTATCACAGCAACCTGCAACTCCATCACCATGAGAGTAATAACCGAGGAAGTTCTCTATTCGAGGCAAGTTTGGCCCAAAGGCTAGAGAACCCTTACTGTAAATTGCTGAGTGCTGTCATTTGCTTCATCTAATTTTTGTGACTGAATTTAAAACATATTACCTACAGCTTAATACACATTAATGCCTATTTAAATATCAATTATAATCCAACATGCAAACCCAGAGCATATTTCTGTTGTACTAAATTTCTATTTCCTGAACATATTTGACATGTTCCTACTATTTATAAAGTCTAAAAATACTTGGAACAGTTTAAAACACTACCCACTTCAAATTAAATTTTTATCCCCTAAACTCTACACAGATTTTACCAAGTCTGGATAATATATGAAAACAAAAGCAAACAAAAAAAAACCATAAAACAAAAATCAAACTCAAACCTAAAAAAAATAAGTTCTTAGTGATCTCTTAAGAATCATTTATCAGATAGGGAAAAAGTACATAAAAATATTTCTAGTGCAGGAAATTAATCATAATGTCAACTTTCCACCAAATTGGATTTTCTAAGATAGGACTAAAACAAATATGAAGAAAAACTGGCAAATTTAAACAAACTGCTATTTTGTGACATAAAAATCTGAATGTTTTTTTTCTTTTTAAACCTGAGTGACATTTTGTTTGTACCTCTTTCACCAACACATTCTTTGCTTGCTTTCACGCATATGGCTGGGGATATTTTAAATTCATCAGCTGTTATGCTGGTTGAACCTTCTTGTAAAATCCAATCTTGTCTCTAAATTGCTGCCTATTTCATTCAGTAACTGCGGGTGGATGACAATCAAGTCTCCGGGGAGACTAGCAAGGCAGCAAAGAAGCAAATGGAGCACGAAAATGTAAACAAGTAGGGCCAGAAACTGCAAGGCTACCAAAAAAATACTTACACTTGTACAGCAGAGAGTCTCCATGCAGCAAAAAGAAAGAAAAAAAAAAGAATATGAATGGAAGGGAGAAGAAGCAACAGCAGTTTTCAGAAAACAAGGGCAGAGACACACCATTCAAAAACACAAAGAATACAAAAAAGCCAAAAGTACATAAAAAAATCTTAACAGAAAAGGAGGGTTGCAAGAATGAAGTAAAGATTTCACTGTGGGTTGAGGCAGGATAGCTACTGATTTGTTTTTTAACAATCAGAAACACAATAATATCTTGAAAAATAACAGACATTTAAATATAAGGAGTGCCTTATCCTATATGAATTATTTCAAAGTCACCACTCCCCCCCACCCCAGTCTATGTTATAAACTATTTCTGGTGGATCGGGAAAACCAAGGACTCTAGAGACTCAAACCATCAAAGATGTAGGAAGGCTGCATCACAGGTCTTCAGAATATCTGAACTCATGCTCTACCCTTGGCTATGATGCAACTGTTGACCTTGTGCAACAGGACCAATTCTGGGGAAAATTGTGAAGTGGTTGGCATGACCTTTAGGGATTCTCAAGTCTCTGCTTTCCCAGGTCTTAAATTCATTCTGTGTGCTTCTCTCTGCAACATTTAAGAATTAAGTCCTAGTGTGCTTAGGCTTTCATGCTTTTGTTAAAACCTGAACATAGAAAAGGACCTGGATCCTTAGAAGAATGCCTTATACATACTGAACATTCAATAAGGATTGATGGTGTTAAATTGAAAAAAAAAAATCTCTTGACATACTAGAAACAATTAGGCAAGGACTACCTCAGATGTTAGCCATTTTTTTTAAAAGCTCTGTATTTTAGGTTTCTCTCTCTCCTCAATGGAAGATTGATTCAGTATAATGAAAAGTATTTCAGACATAATTATGAACCTATTGGATCATTATAAGGCAAGGCAGGGATTTTTCTACTGGTTCCAGCTCTCGTGCCACAGTGAAGAAGATTCCTCTTAACAAGATGTTATATCCATGGCAACACTCAAGCTAACTTTTGCCTTTTCAACAGATCAAAAGCCATTAGTTCATTTTCCCCCCCTCCTCTCTCTTTGTCTTCCAGTTTTAGAACCCCTATGAGTAATAGCGCCTTCAAAGTTACTCATTTCAAGACTTTTAGAGGAAGTTAAACATTTCAAAGAACAAAGGATTTCTAGTGGTCAAGAAGAAGTCATCCTCATCTATTCCATCTCATTGTTCCCTATGGAGAACTACACAGGAATCACAGACACTAGGTGGAGATGGTATAGGGGAAGAAGAGAGACAGAAAAAATAAAGGAGGACTATTGTGGTCCAAAACTTAGAGGAAATAGTAGCCACTTAGTATTGACTAGCTTCATTATATCATAGAGAGGACACACAAATTTAAGTTTTTCCTTATCCTCTTTCAAGCACTGCTTTAGATACGGGACTCTGATAAATGAGCTTTTTTATTATTTAGCCTTTTCTTCCCATTTCCAAATCTTAGTACTTAACCTCTGTAGCAGGGGTGTCTAATCAATCGACTCTTCTGGGTTGCAGGGTCCAACAAAAACCCTTCAAGGGCCTCAGAGTTCAATATCCATTCATGAATATGCAACCACACCACCAAGAAGCACAGCAATGAGCCCCTAGATTGGACACACTAGCTATTTAGATTATTTGAAAAGAATTTGCATATACCTTATTTATACATAGCTGTGTGCATGTTATCTTCCCCCACAGACTCCCTCACTAAATTCCTTGAGGGAGTTGTCTTCTTTGAAAGACCAACACTGAGCATAGTTTCTGGAACACAGTAGCAGAGTCTTCTTCCATGAGAACATAAGCTTCTCAAAGGCAAGGACTGTCTAGTTTGAGAGATATATGTGTGTGTGTGTGTGTGTGTGTGTGTATATACACACACATATATATATAATACACACACACACACACATTTAGCTCTTAGCACAGTGCCTAGAAAATGTTACCTAGATTCTTTAACATTCATCTGCAAGTATTTTACACTTCACTTGAATGATCAACTACTGATGGATAATAATAGAAAACTTGTAAAAAAGATTGCTATGATCTGAATAGCTGCTTTATTTTTTATATATGCACTTGTCTGCAGTTCTGCTTAGAGGAAAGAAGTATTTTCTGCTCTAGTTTCTTTGCTTGCTAATGTCAGTATGATTTTTTTCCTCCAAGTGGCACACATAGTAAAAAAATCTAAATTAAAAGTCTGTTATATTTTCATCTTTGCTTTGCCAAAAGACAGACCTAGTGGTAGGGGGTCTTAGCTTACAGATATGAGAAAGAGAAAATCCATAGTATCAAATTCTATTATATACAGTGCCTTCCTCATTAGGCTTCAAATTTGTGAAGAACATGTTAACTTTCTGAGCAGAACTGAAGCACAAGGTCATGAATCACTCGTTTCTGAAAATTAATGTTTACAAAAGAGGATCAACAAATTTGGGGGCTAGAAGGGACCTTAAGAATCATTCAATATAACCATTGTTTTATTTAGATGATGAATATTTGTATTTACTTTCTTTGTCCCTTCTGTAAATTATTTTAGTACTTTTAATAAAATGTCTTGCCTTTTGTTCTAAGATACATCATTCCATTTTTTTTTAGGTTTTTGCAAGGCAATGGGGTTAAGTGGCTTGTACAAGGCCACACAGCTAGGTAATTATTAAGTGTCTGAGGCCGGATTTGAACCCAGGTACTCCTGACTCCAGGGCTGGTGCTCTATCCACTGTGCTATCTAGCCATTCCTTATCATTCCATTTTAAAAGCAGAGATTCTTTAATATGATTTGAATCCCAACTTCAATTATCACTTAAAGTCTCAATCTTTTTCTTCCATATCTATAAAATAGGGATAATCATATTCATACTACCCATAGGATTGTTGGGGGAAAGTTGCTTTGCAAACATCAAAATGCTATAGAAATGTGAATAGCATTAGCAATAGAAGAAAACCCTCCAAATTTTAAACTCTAGGAAGATGTGGCACCATATAACCTCACAGGGCTTTAGAATGAACAAAATTTAGGTAAGATTATATATTTAGAAATGGAAGTACCTTAAAGATCATATAGTAAAATCTCTTCATTTTGCAGTTGAGGAAACCCAGATGGGTTCAAAGTCATGCTGCTTAGAAAGGCAGAATTTAAATCCAGATCCTTTGACTCCAAATGAAGGACTCTTTATACTGGAGCATGATGTTTATTTATATTTAGTACCACAGTTCTTAAAGATATTCCAAGTTATTGCTCTAAGATAGATTCAACTTCAGTTCAGTCTCAATCAATAAATCAACAAGTATTTATTAGATATATATTATGTTTCCTTTAACTGTAACACTAATTGATTGAGCAGAAAAGACCACAGGTCTATCTTTCAAATGAGCAGATGATTTATATATGTTGCAAAAAGGGCTCGGTTTATTGGAAAAAGAGTAAAATCTCTCCACTGACATAAAAATCTCCTAGGAGAGTACTGTCAACCTAGATCTTGGGATGAAATTATTTAAAAAGACCCTTCTGTTTGTTTGCTTGCTTTCCCTCCAGTACCAGACCTTTCTTTTTTGATTCCCCTGGCAAAGAGTCTGCCTCTTTGCTTAATCTATCACCTATTTCTTTATCCTGTCAGCTTGGTTCATTCAGGGTTTTTATCAACAGAAATCCTAGCATTTGAAATTTGGAAAATGACATAAAGAGATTTTTTTTTTTTGTACAAGAACCATCTTTGGTTTAGGTTCTGGAAAATCTGGGATTGTCAACTAAATAGGGTATGACATATTATTTTCACGTGGGCATTTTGGGGTTTGTCAGTCATTCTGTAGGAAAGGGGCTTTTACAAACATTGAAGTGTTATAAATATGTGTGTTGGAAGTAGCAGTACTATCAATAGAAGGAAATTTTCAAATATTAAAATCTAGAAAGATGTGACACCAGATAGATAACCTTAGATATTAGCTTTAGAGGAATCTCATCAAAGATTCAAATGCCTACTGTGTGAAAGGACCTAGTGTTGGTGTCCTTGGAAAATCCGAAGTTGTAAAAGGTCCCTGAACAAAAAGATTTATACAGTTTAGGAGAGCTAAGGCATATACAAAAATAATTAGAATATAGGGTAGTATTTGATAGGGGTCAGAAGAGAAGTCAAGAGCATTTTTAGAGGAGGTGGAAATTACTTAATGGAGGGGAAGTTTGAAAATCACAAAAAATTTCTTGGAAAAGATGGTTTTTGAGCTAGGCTTTGAAGGATGGGTGGAATTGACCAGTATGATGGGAACAGGGAGGAGAAAGGGCTTTCCAGGAAAAGAATATGGAATAGTTAAATGGAAAACTATGGGTTATTTGGGAGGTAATGAATTAAAAGATTAGATTGTTGGGTGGGTTTCAGTGGGGTGGTGAAGGGAAATAAGGGTAATAGAAGCATGAAAAAATAAATTGAGTCAAACTGTGAATACCAGGCTAAGGAGTTTAGATTGGGCAACAGGAAATTAAAAAGAATTTTTACTCAAGGGAATGACCTGTACAGAACAATACTTTAGATTAAATCTGGTGGCAGTGGGTGTATAGATGGAACTAGAATGGAGAAAATGGAGTAAAAAGAAACAACTGAAAAGGATGCTAAAGGTGCTAAGTAATAAAATGATTACACTAGGATAAATGTAAAGTGAATGGAAGGAGATAGATGTGAGAAACACTTGGGAGAAGAAATCAACAGACCTTGATAACAGATTGGAGAGCAGTTTGAGAAAGTATAAGATAGCAGGTAACTGGTTTTGAGTTTGGAAGAATCTTGGTACCATAATTCAAATAAGAAGATCAGAATTAAGCATGAAAGAACAACTCAGTTTTGGAATTGTCTCCCAGCAGTTGTGAACACTGAATGTGGATCTGTGTAGAGGGATACAAAAGATAATGATAGCCAACATTTATGTCATGTCTACTATGTGCTAACCACTTTATATCTCATTTAATTCTCACATCACCTTTGGGAGGTAGGTGCTGTTATCCCCATTTTACAGTTGAGGAAAATGAGGCAGGCAAAGGTTAAAGGTCTTGCTTATGTTCATGCCCCATGTGGGAGTTGAACTCAGATCTTCCTGATTCTAGGCTCAGTGTTCTATCCTCCATGCCACCTAGTTGCCTAAGATTTAACAACCAACTAATAGAAACTCAAAAGTTTACAAAAGGATAAATGCTGAAAACTATCTTTGTGTGTAATTGGAAAAAAATAAAAGTTTTGTTGAAAAAAATCCCATGTAAAAACATACTTGCGGAATAATTTCTTCATAATATCATAAAGATATTTTAAGTTTAACATGTCCAAACTCATGTTTTTTTTAGGGTTTTTGCAAAGTAAATGGGGTTAAGTGGCTTGCCCAAGGCTACACAGCTAGGTAATTAGCAAGTGTCTGAGGCTGATTTGAACTCCTGTCTCTAGGGCTGGTGGTTCTATCCATTGCGCCACCTAGCTGCCCCCAAACTCATTATCTTTCCCCTAAACTGCTCTCTCTATTCTAAATTTTCCTATTACTATAATTGATGACATTACCAGTCTCTCAGTTTCTCAAGTTTAAATTCTGGGTCTCACCCCAATTCTCATCATCTTTCATGTCCCCATATCCAATATGCCAAGTCTTACAGATTATACCTATGAAACATCTCTCAAATATACATGTCCCCTTCTCTTCTCTGATATTGCAACAATAGACAAATATTGCCTGAAGATGGCTAGATGGCTTGTAGAGCATTTTTACCCTGAAGTCAGGAGGACCTGAGTTCAAATTTGACCTAGTCATTCACTAGCTGTGTGACTTTGGGCAAGTCACTTAACCCTGACTGCCTCACATCCAGGGGTCATCTCCAGTCATCCCTGATTCCTATCTGGTCAATGGACCCAGATAACTGGAGGAGACAGTGAGGTTGGTGATCTAGCACAGTATTCCCTCATTTAAATACAATTCACATGGTTGTCATGGCATCACCTCTGTGATGTCATGGTCTTCTTTGAGAATAAAGGACAAATGTTATCTCTGCAACCACCTTAGTGCAGGCATCATCCTCTCACAAGTGGACTAGAGCAATCAATTACTGGGGTCCTGACTGCCAAAAGAACCCTCACTTCAGCCCATTCTCCATTCAATCTACAAACTGATTCTCTTAAGTATAGGTTCAACCACATCCCTGCCCTACTCAATAAACTCTAGTGGCTCCCATTCACCTCTAGCATCAAATACAAAATCCTCTGCTTAGCCATAAAATTCTTTAATAAATTAGCCCTTTCTCTACCTGCCCAGTCTTTTCAAATTTTATACCCCTCCTCACCATCCAGTGTCAGTGGCCTCTAAGCCTCCTTTCTAGAAAGTTCCCCTAATTTCCATCTCCTGGCTACCTTGGAGTTTCAAATACAATCCTACCTATTATAGGAAGTCTTTTCCAATCCCTCTTTTCCTTTTTTGCAAGGTAATGGGGTTAAGTGACTTGCTCAAGGCTAGATAATTATAATGTCTCTGAGGCCGGATTTGAACCTAGGGTCACTGCTCCATCCACTGCACAACCTAGCTGCCACCCCTCCACCCCAATCCCTCTAAATTATTTCCTATTTATCCTTTGTGAATATATATGGATATACATTTTAGATAATGTATGTATATATATATATTATATATGCATATATATTGTACTTAAAATATATGCATATATGTTACATACATAAATACATAAGTATGTGTGTGCATGTGATTGTGGACAAGGCACTTAGACTCAGTTTCCACAACTGTAAAATGACTGTTGTGAAGATAAAATGAGATAATATTTATAATAAAGAACATAAAATGCTTATTCCTTTCCCCTTCCATTCCTTACATAGCTTGTGTGTACATAGCTGTTCATTTATTTTCTCCCCCGTAAGACTGTGAGATCCTTGAAGGCAGGGACTGTCTTTTTGCCTTTTATTTTATTCCCCAGCACAGCTTAGCCTACTGACCAACTAAGGGAAAATGCAATATACTATTGCAAATACTGTTATCCTCATTTTATTGATTAGGCAGTAGTTGAGTTTTAAGAGATAAACAAGGAAATCACAAGGGTTTCAGGCTTTGCATCTGCTTCTTTAAATAAATTTCTATAAAGTTTTATGAGACTTGTGTATATCTATACATATACATATACATATACATATACATATACATATACATATACGGACCCCTTTGGCAGTCTAGTAAAACCTTGGGAGTCCTTCTCAGAACTATGATTTTTAAATGCATAAAATAAAATAAGCACTTAGAATATTTTGTTGAATAGTTTTAGTAGTGTTTGGCTCTGTGACCCTATTTGGGGTTTTCTTGGCAAAGAGACCAGAGTGATTTGCCACTTCTCCCTCTGGTTCATTTTACAGATAAGAACCTGCCAGTGACCTGCCTTGAGTCACACATGTCTAAGGACAGATTCAAACTTAGGAAGATGAGCCTTCCTGTTTCCAATGGGAAACCAAATATATTGAAATCATAGTTGAGTAAATATATATATATATATATATATATATATATATATATATATATATATATATATTTTTTTTTTTAAAAGGTCACACACCCCAGGTGAATAACCCATGCACTATTCAATTCAAATTAAGAAACCTGAGCACTTCAGAATCTTGCTTTCATATTTCCTTTTAATGAAATCAATTTTGTAGACTCAAATTATTTCTAAAGTGACTCTAATAAGCTGAAATCACTGTGGTGCATAAATAAGTCAAGTCTAGTCACCAAACATTTATAAGGTGCTTATTAAACATGAGATTTGGTACACAAAAAAGGCAATAACAGTCCCTGCTCTCAAAGAACTCATGATCTAATGCCTATCTAGCTAATGAATTTACATAGAGGGTATGCACTGTGTTCTACTGAAAAACAGCTATGAACAGGGTATCATAAATGAGTTACATATCCATTTCTTAAATCTTCTCTATGTGGCAACACTTTAATATAACATGTTACTTGCTAGTTGAAAAAATAAAAAGACACTAAAATATGCATAATAGTTTTGATTTTTACTGATAGACTGACTTTTCTCTATGCGTCAATTAGAATTAGAAAAAATTTCAATACACTTATAGTGAATAGTTTTGGTTCACCCTATACATATAAAACAAAAATTGTGATTTTTTTGACATTAGAAGCAAGATAGAAGCACTCTACATAAATTAAATAATTTATTATTTTATTTTTAGGAAGCAGTATCAAGGGCATGGATTATTTCTATGCACTAATATTATTACTTGGTTTAAAAGTAGTGTGAAATTTATTGTAGTGGGAGGGAAAGGGGGGGGAATTAGGAGATAATCATTTTTGAATTAGTATTGCTTTACCTATTTGGCATAAAATATTTTCATAACTCATGCAAACAAAATACACACCAGGGTCAAATTATCAGTAATTTTATATTAAAATAAAATTTAATTAATAGATCAATGGATGAATTATGAAATATTAATGTGTGAAAATCATTGGTGAGAGTTTCTTTTGGAACAATGCTCTTGTGATCCTTAAGATTCCATAGATCAGAGAAATCAAAGTTCTGGCCAATGTACTTTAAAATACTGATATATACATATATACTTTTAGAACAATTAAGACCATAGCATAAATGTAAAATGTAAAAAAGTACGTAAATAATATACTCTGATTAGGGAACAACTGAATAATATGGTATGTCAGTATAAAATAATATTATTTTAAAATAATGAAAGAGAATGAAAAGGAAGTATTTGAAAAATTTATAGAAACTTTAAGAATTATATAGAACTAAGTATGTACAAATTAGAGAACAATGTTGTACAATGATCACAGTAAATAGGAAAACAGTACTAAAGGACAAAAGAATTAAGATTTACTGATCACTGACCAATCCTGACTCAAGAGGATTTATAAAGTATTTCTTTTTCTTCTCATTAGCATGGCTGTGCTCTATATAGTTACAGAATAAAGCATAAGCTACCAAACAAGACTAATGTTAGTTTTTATTGCTTGACTGCATTTCTGCATTTCCGTTTGGAGATTTCTTTGGGAGGGTGAGGTGAGAATAGTTTTTAGAAATGGCAATTATGTGAAAATTATCAATAAAAAACTTTTAAAAAAGAAGATGATGATCTTATATAGATGCACATTTCTTCCTAATGTGCAAGGCACATATTCTGGAAAAAACAAGAAATACATGCAAAGCATGTTAAAAAAAAAACCTCTGTTGACAAAAGATATACAGATTCACTGAATCTAGACAGGCAAAAAGTACTCACTTTCATTTATAGTATAAGTTAAAATAAATCTTAATTAAAGATAGCAAACTTTTGATTTAATGACTTGAATAATTTTAAAGAAATTTAGATGTATGTTATCAAATACATATCCTTTTACATGTCTCATCTCTCTCTCATATGTACACATACATATTGTAAATATTTGCATCTTTCAGTGACTGCACACAGTCAAGATATCTTTTCTTGCCCTATGGCCCAGATTCTTTTCTCCCTAACTAGTGAAAAAAACTATTATTTCCTTACCACCTCTCTCCTTCCTACTTCCTCCATACTATCATTCAAGACATCCTATACTTCCTAAATCCCTGAAATAAGTTGCATAAAATCAACTTGGGTTGACATGATTTTTATATCAAGATTACTTTTTGTCTCCAATCAAATATAATGCTGCTCAGGTCAACATTTATTTGTCTAATGCTAAACTGAAAATTTTACACAAGTCCTTTTTGAAGCTACACAAGAACATTTCAAGATCTCCTATAATAGTAACTAAGAATAAAATCCACTCCATATATATAGTAGAAGGAGTATTGGACATTTTAATCTGAGTTTGTCACTGGCTAGCTATAAGGCCACAGATGAGTCATGTATCTGCTCTGGATCTCAGTTTTTGCAACAAGGCTGACGAAGATAATCTTAAATTCTGAGTATTCTTTTCATATGCTTGCCACAAATTTTTATGTTCTTTGATCAGGTGAAGGAAGTTGCAATAATGGAAAAAATAGGACTTGACTTGAAGTCAGAAGACCTGGGCTTTAATCCCTACACTTACTAGCTGTATGATAATGGACAATTTACATAACCATGTACTATACTTCTCCATCTAAAAAAAGGGAATGATAACACCCATTTGTCTCTTAGGTTTGTTGTGAAGGAAGTAGATTGTAAAGCTAAGTGGTATACACATGGGACTCAGTATTATTATTTCTTTTGTTTTGTTTTGTTTATTTATTTAAGGCAATGGGGTTAAGTGATTTACCCAAGGCCACACAACTAGGCAATTATTCTGTGTTTGAGGTCGAATTTGAACTCAGGTCCTCCTGACTCCAGGACTGGTGCTCTATCCACTGCACCACCTAGCTGCCCCTCAGTATTATTATTTTTAAATGGTTCTCTAGGCAATAAGCTTATTTGGCTGGAAGCAACTACACACAGCTTTTAATTAGGGAATATCAGTTTACTATAAAGTCAAAGCGATAAGAAGCTTTCAGGTCAATAATGCTCTAGCTAACATATTTCCCATTTGATGATTCATTCACTCCTAACAATCTTCAGGGCTTATGTAGTCAAGCAACAAGTTAACGAGTTGTTGAGTGAACTTTGTTTCTTATAAATTAATCACACATAATTTAGCACTGTTGCCAGGAAGATGATCAAAAAGTTGTCAAGGAAATACTCCCTCAAACAGATCTCTCATGATAAGTCACATTACAAGTTCAACTGTTTTGACTATCTATGAAGGGAAACACATGCTTGGAAACAAAAATGAATTTCTGATCTGAGGAGTTAAAAGTAAAACACAGAAGTGAGTATGAAGAGAGAGAAAGTTGCAATGTTTCAGCAAAGAACTGCCTAGACCCTTTATTCAGGCTAAGATCTAAAGGATCAGTTTAACTGTCACCTTCCAAGCCTTTCCTATTCTTTTCCAAAACTATTATACATAACCAAAAATATCATATATGTATGTATATGTATATATATAAAATATATACAAATTGAATGCATCAATATATGATATATTTACTTTCTTATATGATATATATGCTTATATATGCACATATTGTCTCTCCAATTAGAATGAAAGTTCCTCAAAAGCAAGGACTTCTGTTTTTGCATCCTAAGGAATTAAGCTTGGTCCATAGTTAGTGCACACTAATTCTTGCAACCAAAGTCTTTGGCACTGTTAAATAATTAGGAACAGAAATTGGTGTGTTTATTAGTAGAAATCACATTAAATATGCATTGTCATCTACTGTGTTGTACCTTTGGGAATATGAGACTTTTCTATAAGATACACAGCTGAAATGTCACCTATGTCTTACCCGTCACCTTTAGAATGTGAATTCCTTGAGAACATGGACTGGTTTGCTTCTCTATAAAGCAATTAATATTGCTTTTGTCATTCTTTCATTCACTGCTAATTGATTTCATTTTTAGAACTGATGGATTTATTAGATGCTAGGAAAAAATGTTTCCAAGAACTAGGATGCATGAATGAAAGAAATATTATAGTAAAAAGAAAGGAATTGCTAGGTGACCTCTATGCTATAATTCTTATAAGGCAAATACCAAATTTATTCCAATAAGTATTTGTTGAATGCACCAAGAGTTGTTGAATAATAAGGCTACAAAATCTCTATTCTTTAACCTAGATCAGTTTTGACATAGACACAAGACTTCTTTGCTCAACCATGTATATAGGTATATACATTTTTACCTTTTGAATCAAATGAAAGGGGAAAAAATTAACCATGTACTATGCTAAGAGAGAGGGAAGGAAAGGGGAAAATAATCTTATTTACAAGGAGCAGATACAACAAAAATTAAACTGCAGGAATGACTGCTTCCTTTCAAAGTAACAGAAACATTTTTGTCACTGAGTTCAAGTAGGTATATAAGGCTAGTTTGTAAAAGGAATCTAATTCTCCCTCAAGTATTATTATGCTTGTGGTAGAGAGCAGTTCAATAGTGATGCTTATTTAGGGCAACTTAGGTTAACTAGTAAAACAAGGCAAGAATCATTCAGTCAACAACACAATAAGAAAACCCAGTCCGTGCTCTCACATAATAGCTATTTTGTTGAGTTGCTTCATCATGACACTATCTGGGGTTTTCTTGGCAAAGATATGGGAGTGGTCTGCCATTTCCTTTCCCAGTTCATTTTAACAGGATGGGGAAATTGAGGCAAATGGGGTTAAGAGACTTGCCCAGAGTCACACGGTTAGTAAGTGTCTGAGGTTAGATTTGAACTAAAGAAGATGAGCCTTCCTACTCCAGTACAAGCATTTCATCCATTGCATCACAAACAAGATATGGAGGGGATAAATTGGAGATAATTTAGAGTGAAGGCATTAAAGACTTCATGTGAGCAAGAATAATTAAAGGTAGCTGAAATATTAAAATACTTTCTACTCCCCCTGTGTTATTACTTTATCAGCATCTATTACCAGTATTTCAAATACTAAAAAGTTAAGGCCAAGTGTCATAAAGGACAGTCAGTTTGGTGGGGCTGTGAACTCATCCAAACCTTTCTGGAGAGCAATTTGGAATTATGCCCAAAGGGCAATAAAAATGTGCAAACCCTTTGATCCAGAAATACCACTATGGGGTCTATATCCTCAAGAAATTATGGAAAAAGGGTTAAAACATCACCTACACAAAAATATTCATTGCAGCTCTGTTTGTGGTGGCAAAGAAATGGAAACTGAGGGAATGTCCATCCATTGGGGAATGGCTTAGCAAACTGTGGTATATGTATGTGATGGAACACTATTGTTCTGTTAGAAACCAGTAGGGATGGGAATTCAGGGAAGCCTGGAAGGATCTGCATGAACTGATGATGAGCAAGATGAGCAGAACCAGAAGAAGACTGTACACCCTAACAGCAACATAGGACTGATGATCAACCTTAATGGACTTGCTCATACCAACAGGGCAACAATCTGGGAAAATTTGGGGCTATCTGCAATGGAGAATACCATCTGTATCCAGAGAAAGAATTATGGACTTTGAACAAAAACCAAGGACTATTACCTTTAATTTAAAGAAAATGTTGTCTTATTATATAATTCTGCTACATCTCATACTATATGTTTCTTCCTTAAGGATATGATTTCTTTCTCATCACATTCAACTTAGACCAATGCACACTATGGGAATGATGTAAAGACTAGCAAATTGCCTTCTGTGGGGGGTGGGAAGCAAGATTGGGGGGGGAAAATTGTAAAACTCAAAATAAATAAAACATTTCTAAAAAAAAAAATAATAAAGGACAGTTGGCCAACTTATTGTACCTTGCCCATATGGTCACAAATTGCCAGTACTAAATGTTGAAATAATGTTCATAAAAAATGCAAATCAATAGGGTCACACCAACAAGAACATTACCTACCTGCTAAGCAGTTTGAGGATGATACCCACTCAGTCTTGGAACGATACTATAAAGAGTACTTAGACTTTCCCCACAATTCTAGGGCAGCTATGTTATTCTCATCTTTAGTAAGCTAGTTGTGGGTTAAGACTGTCCTCATTCATCTTCAACTAACTAGTCCCTGAATATAATCAGTGTTTAATAAATGTCTGCAGAAGTAAGGTCACAGTTGCATAAAGATTTTCTGTATATTCTCAAATTTTCTTTTTTAAAAATTGTCTTTCTTCCATTATTAGGATGTTTATCTGTAAAATTGGATTGAGAGATCTTTGACTTTACTTTTAGCTTTAAATCTATGTTCCTGTGGGCACACCCAAAACTTTAAAATGCTATGTAAATTTAAGCTGGAATTATAAGATGAATTTATTATATACTCAAAAATAGAGATTTTTAGACTTTTTTGTATCACAAATTACTTTGGAAGTCTCATGAAGTCCATGGATCACTTCTCAGGGAAAAAAAGTTTTTTGTTTTTAAATTTACAATAGAAGGAAATGCTAAATTTCAGGTGGAGGTTAGTAAAAAATAAAGATGACACTTTTTTATTTTTGCATCTAAGTCCAGTGACCCTCGAAATCTGTCCATATATCCTTTGGTGAGTCTGAGTCTGAATTCTACATTAAGACACTGACTTAAAAGCATAATAGAGATTCACAATTTCAAGCAAATTTTTTTTCCTGTTTTACTTTGTATATGGAAATACATATTTTATTTGGTGTTTAAGTATGGAATAAATAAATGAATGAAAAGACAGTACTTACCCACCAGGAGTTTAAAATCTAATGAGATATCATCTTGTCCATAAAGTAATAGGTCTAAGATAACACTTGAAGACCACATAATTGAATAGTTGTACTCATAACAGACACTTCACTTAAGGATTGGATAGAAGTGCTACCTATTATTCTCCTACATAGTAGGAGGATAATAAGAAAATAGTTTCTTTGGCCACTAGCTTAGGACCAGAACAATTAAACTTGGATCCTAGTTTGTCTTCGGAAGAATGGCATTTTTTGTAAGACCAGCATCAAGACTTAAAAACTATTTCATATTCATTTGCATCTTCTGTTGGATGTGTTCTTTGAACAGGACTCAGAAATTTGAGCTGCTGTCCCAGAACCCATTGTTTTGTGTCTTGTTCCTAGGTGAGTGGGTGTTAATTCTGAGGTCTTGCTGTTCTGTCTATATGTGGTTATTAGTAGGAACTCAATTGAGGGGGAGGGAGAATGTCATTTCAGTAATCAGTGATGAAATTGGACCCATGGTAATGAAATTCAATCCATGGACTCTTGGAGGTAGAACAAATCTGGCACTCCATAGAAGGCTTTCCATAGAAGAAGGAATTAATTGAGGGGGAGGGTACTAGTGACATGAAAATCCACAATTTCCCCTTTCTAATTATACACTAATTAAATTTAGTTTAAATTTTAAATTAGAGTAAGGGTTAAAAGAAAAAGTTTTCTAAGTATACCTTTAAATTTAATCGTAATAAACTCCACTTATTTTTACACTTTCCTTATTTTTATGCTATTTCTCTCATTGTTTTTGTCTCCTTCCCTCTCACTATCTTCCCCTTTCCCTCTTATTCTATCATTTTAAAAATGTGCAGAATTCTTGGTGAAAAAATTTCCTATACCAATGCAAATCAGCAACTCTTCTGCATCTTTACTGGTTTAAGAAATTTGGGTGGGGGGGAGCGGAGAGTATCCTTTTTCCCTATTACCTTCTAACATTCAATCGATGTACAATTATTCTGTCTATCTCATGGCAATCTTTTGTCAGAAAAAAAACCCCATAAATACCTACATTTTTGGCTAGGATTTCCCCTAGTCTTGATGTGTCTTACATCTGTATTTTGTAATCTCTTCATTTTCTAACAAGGGGCAGAATTTTTTCTTCATTTTAAAGCCAAACTAAACAGAATTTGTTTTTAAACAAACCTGTAGTGAGAGTGATTTCCTCATGAAAGCTAAGTAGCCTCCCACTTAGAATTAAAACAAACAATAAAAATCCACAACTATTTGATTCAACAAAACATAGGCAAGCAAAAAAATTTTCCTCCCAATTCTTCCCAAACTTACAGGAGACAACATATACTACTCTATGGCTCATTTTTTATTTCTTTTTAAATTCTCTCTTCATCATTGCTATTCCTGGGTGGGAGGATGAGGATATAGAAGGGTTGCTGACTACCACTACATGACAGACTAAGGCAATTGATGTGGTAATATACTCTACCTTCTAAATGCAAACACAGAAGTCAAAATCCTTGCGCTCACATTTAAAGAAACACATACATACTCATACACACACACACACACACACACACGCACATATTTATGTCTAGCCTTGGCCAGAGAAAGCAGAATTCCAATAATTCAATCAATTTTCTTCATTAACTTGTTTCTTTGACTAATTCTTTGTGCATTTATTGATAATTATTTGTATACAAGGAATTATGTTTTTTCCTTATTTTTATTGTAATCTTCAGTGAAGGTCAAGACTATATTATTAATATACTACAAAATGTTAACCTCGTTAGTTTCGTGGCTAACTAAATGATTTTGGCCACATCAGATAAGATTTTTTAAAAAGTTAAGTAAAACAAAAAGTATACCAAGTTGAAAGTTAAAAGTTTCAACACATACATCCATATAGGTAAGATGTTCAGTATCAGTCTTCCAACACCTATTCACCTATTTTAGGAGCTGTATAATTTTGTCTTAAAAACAGTAATCTTATTAAAACCCATGGATTAAAAGGGAAAAACTATTACCACAACTGTTTTTTACTGATAATTGTAGTGTAAATGAATTATAATAATGATGAAGTCAATATCATGAGAAAACTGTCTCTCTTGGAATGAACCCCCCCCTCCACAGTCCATGTGTGTATGAGCCTATGGATGTGTGTATGCATGTGTGTGCATATGTGTGTGCATATAGACAAACACACATTCATATATACATGCACACACATAACACTGATTATTGTCCCTTATTCTCAAAGAGGACCAAAATAATACCATTATGTCAGAATCAAGATACAGTGTATCCAACTGTGGCTGATCAGATCAATATGAGCTCAGAATGCTCTAACACAGTTCAGGAATAAATAGGTCATGTGAACATATACACACACACATTCATCTCATAGACTCTTATTCAAATAGTTAAACAAAAAACCATTGAATCTGAGAGAGCATGCAAAGTGTCAGAATCTTCTGGGAGGATCAGATAAGCACCATGATATTAATAATCAACTTTAAGGAAAAAAAAAGAAAAACAAGAACTACTTAGATAAATGTGCAATAATAATTGAACTAGATGGCCTGCACCAAGAAGATGAAGCAACCATAAATTGCAAACATTTTCAAGAAGAGAAATAAGCTTCAGGGGAAAGAATGATAAGACTTATTTGTCATATTTAAGTCAAAGCAAATATTCTCATATTCATTTATTTCACTCTTTTATTTAGGAATATGTCTATCACAGAAAAAAGCTAGACTTTCCCCATAACTATTTTTTTCCCTGCTTTGGCAAAGATGAAATTCTAAACCAGTGGGGTCAAGAGAACAGTATACCTGATGCTAAAAAAGAGACTGTCTTACCATACAGGTGTCTAAGTCTTCCAAACGCTCTATCTCGGTCAACTCCTCCACAGTGATGATGGAGCGTTTAACTGGCTTTTCCTCAGCCAATTCAATCTCCAAGGATTCTTGGTGTGGAAGGAGTTTTCCTCTTCTTGTAAAATGGTCAGCCTAGGAGAGAGGGAAACATGTCAAATATGCCCAAGGTGAGGCTGGAAAGATGAGGAGCATCTTTGGCTGATGGTACACTTGTGGTTGTCCTCCACCAGATGGTGCAATGAGGAGCAAGGCTGATTATGAATAAATATTCCTATATTAAACAAGTTTTTCCTTTTGCCATCCCCATATCTTCCATGGAAAGAATACAAATATTATTTCTCCTTTCAGTGATTTTATTAGGACCTGTTGGCAGCTTATCTCTAAGCTGAGTATTAAAAAAAGTGTTGATTTAGGGGAAATAAAAGACTTCAATTCTCATTTAAATAAAGCAAGATCTGTATGGAAGAAAAACACTAGCAACTCTTGTTTTAACTACTGTTGGTTCACAAACTACTTGTTGGTTTTAATTAATTCATGTTAAGAATGTAATCTGAGATACGCACCATGAATTGCTAGTGTTGGTTCAATGTGCTAAATGTGTAATCAAACAGCAGGATGTGAAAGATGTTGGGAATAAGAAATATGCACTGACACTGAGCTGATCTTTTGAAGAAAATTAAGACTAGTACATTCTATGGAATTTTTAGGTGAAAGGAAAGGAAAGCAATTTCAATTTACCTTTGGGATGAGGTAAAGAGAATTTCACAGCTTTTCAAACCTTATTTCAACAACTAAGTTTCAGTTTGAAATTGCTTTTTCTTTATTATAGTAATTATGCTTTCCGTAGTCATTCCCCAAATCCAGAAGCATTGGCATTAAAATGAAACTGAAGAAAGTGAAAATATTTCTAAAGAATCGTTTTTCTGAGGAGGAAAAAAAATTGTTTCTGAACTATGTGGAAAGGTCAACATTTCTTCAGTGGTTATAACTCTAAGCAATGCCAAAACACACACAAGAAAAAGGAAAAACTAGCAAAAATTGAGATAAAGTGTAGTCAAACACTTAGATACCATAGTGTGACATGTATTATAATGAGCACCATTTTTTCATTTGTATGTTTTAATGATATTAGATTTGCATCAAATATAAATTTTGAGATATGCTTTGGAAGGGTAATACACACACACACACACACACACACACACACACACACACACACACGCTTGAGAAGCCCTACCACCTTAAGACTTGCTTTCAATGGGCATATGTTGTTTGTTTATTCTTATGTATAATAGATTCAACTGAAATTGTAAAATTGTAATTATTATTCATGGTAAATTGATCTGTACCTCCCATTTTGACTTTTTTTCTCACTAGAAAAATAAATGTGAAGTTCAATGATCAAGGACAATCCTGAGAGACCTGTTATGAAAAATGCCAACCACATCCAGAGAGAAAAAGCTATGAAATTTGAATGCAGAACAAAACATACTAGGTTCACTTTTTAAAACTTCTTTTAGGGGTGGCTAGATGGCGCAGTAGATAGAGCATTAGCCCTAGAGTCAGGAGGACCTGAGTTCAAATACAGTCTCACACACTTAGCTGTGTGACCTTGGGCAAGCCACTTAACCCCATTGCCTTGCAAAAACCTAAAAAAAAAACCCAAAAACTTCTTTTGTTTCTTTCTTTCTCATGATCTTTTTCCCTGCTTAGTTCTAATTCTTCTTTCACAACATGTCTTACATGGAAATAGTTAAATACAAAATTGTAGAAGTACAACCTCTATAGGATTCTCTGCTGCCATGGGGAGTTGGGAGGAAAGGAAGGGTGGTAAAATAATGTAGAACTCAAAAGCCTGCAAAAGGATGAATGTTGAAAATTATCCTCAAATGTAATAGGATGAAGGAGCATTGGATCTGGAGTCAGAAGGACCTGAGTTCAAATTCAGACTCAGACACTTAGTAATTGCTTAGCTTTGTGACCATGGTCAAGTTATTTAAACCCACTGCCTTGGGAAAAAAAAAGTAATTGGAAAAAAATAAATAAAATAAATGTGATATAGCTACCTGAGAGTTTTGAGAATGGTAATTTTTATGCTCTTACCCAAATCCTAAGGTGAGATTCTTTCCTGCCCCCCCCAATAGTTACTCTATTCCATGCCTAGAATATTGATTCATAATCACCTCTTACATTTACAGTTGAAATTTCTTCACTGGAAGAAACTTTTCTTAGAACCTATAACTTGCATGGAAGGTTTCTACTTCATTATCCTATTTCAAATATTCAAATATCAGGCTACAACTACATTATTAAATATTCAACTTTGCTTCAGGGAATTCTGAGCTCTGACAAAGAGTCACAAAATTTCTGAAATATCATCTCCCATATATCCTAATATTGGAAGTAAAATACTTTACTTTGCTATGAACTCTAGCTTCTACAATAAATGAAATTTAAATTTCTACTTTTGCAGCATTTATTAGTTTTGTACTCAGAAGTAACCAGTTATCTCTCCTTTAAACATGCCAATTTTACTTTAGGAATTTTCTTCAGAAATCTAAATATTTTATATTTTTCCTTAAAGTATGGTCTATTCTTAAATAACCATGAGTGGGTCAAAATGAGTAAAGTTTAATGAAATTAAAATAACTAGGTTGATTTCTAACTTTGGTTATCTCCTACCAAACATTTTTATATAGATCACTAACAAATAGCTGTAACTATGAATTTGCTCTAATTTTCCTCTTTCTCTTCCCATTGAAACAGGATGCAGGTCATAGGAAGAAAGCAAAAACTGGATAAGTCAAAAACAGGGTAATGGATAATTGGAATGCATAATTCATAAACTGGATAACATGACTTAGCAATATTATGAAGGAAAGGAAGAAAGGGCACCTACACAGCTATAAAGAAATTTAAAAGTATTCTAAGATCATTTCAAAACCATGTATATCCTAGTTATAGTTTCAGCTCAAAATTCTGCCAGCACTCACCAGTTTATGATGGCAGTGTGAAAGGGCATCCAAAATTTCATCTACAATTCGGTCAGAGAGGAAAGAGGCCACTGTCAGCTTCACTTCACTGTTGTGAAAAAGGAAAAGAAGGATATTGAAGCATTTTAATTTGTACAAGGGAACTCCCTTTAAGTTTTGATTTTGGGCTGATATGATCATCAGTGACCCAGTTACCATCTCAGAAAATGAAATAAGGAATGTATGAGTAGGGCTAGGGACTTCCAAAAATAATCCTTGAATGCTACAACAAACACAAAAGTCATAGATGTTCTTTACCAATTTCAACCTGCCTTTGTAATTTCAAAACTCAAGAACTAATGTTAGAAATAAAAAACATCTGGCTAAAGACAACATAATAGGTACCATATGTTCAATTTGCCAAGGAACAATTCATCCATTGACAAGAGTGAAAAAGAACCAGGTCTGGAATAAATTAAGAAAGTCTAGTCTGGTTTTGTTAAACTTCAGTTATTACCTTAATACCCCACACTCCTTCCTGGCCTCTGTTCTGCTCAGTTTTACAAAGTAAATAATACTGTATTCCACCCCTGCTAATCTCTGTCATCTTGAACACCTGCAATGGGGGGGGGGGGGGGGCATTTCCAGAGACAGGATCAGTCTAGAACTGAGTGCTCTCCTTTTGCCTGTTACCAGCTGTGTGGCCTAGGATGGGTCACTTCAGTGCTCTGGACCTCAGTTTTCTCCTTCAAAAGAGAAAAGTAGGCATCAACTTTTTTCTCCCCTTGTCTAAGATGTTTAGTGAAAAAGTAATGTTCTTTTTCAGTGGCTCTCTTGTTTTCAGTCCTCCATCAGAGCATGGTTTGTGTCTTCTAGTAACAAGGAAGCTTAATCCCTCTAATTCCCATTGGATGGTTGATAATTTAGGTAGCAGTTTCACAGTTTGGCCTTTATGAGAAATATACATCCATGAGTGTTTTCAGTTGTGAATGATCCTATACATTCACAGATGTGAACCCATGTGGTAACCCCAAACCCTAACACCGCTGAATAAATTCAGCCAGCTTCTGAAATCAATAGGGCTTCAGTTTTCCTAGCAAGTCAAAGAAGATACCGAAACAAAATAATAACAGTATCATATTATAAAACTAAAATGGAACACAGCCATGCCTATCAAGCAAATATCTCTTCTAACCCAAGGGCAATAATGTAAACAAAGACACTCAAGCCTTGAAAGTTCCTTGGCAATGCAAAGGGAGAGACCTGAAAGCATTAACTCATTATGTTTTATATTAACATTTTCCCAGGCTAAGGATTAAATTAAAAAACAAAGACTTGATTAAGTCCCCAGAAAGGTCTTTATGTTTACTTTGACATACCTTTTGCTATATTTTTCCCCTCAGCACATGGGCATAACCCACATTAAAAAAATAAAAAAGTTTTTCATTGAGGTAAAAAGAAGTTCATTTGCTTGTAACCCAATGGCAGGGCTAAAAAAGAAAATCTCTGTAAGAAATGTATCTGTAATTATTATTCAACTAAACTGGACACAGACTTTATCATTTACTTGCCTCAGCAAGTCAAGTTTGTGAGGTTTTTTAATGGAAAATAGATCAAGACAACATATGTGTTGTAGTGGGGAAGGTATAGTAGATTGATGCACAGAAAGAAAACTGTTCAAGTCACAGATTTAGAGCAGGAAGGGACCTCAAAGTCCATCGAGTTCAACACATATTTTACAGATAAAGAAACTGAGGCCCATAGAGGTTAAGAGACCGTCCCCAAGGTCATAAAGGAAGTGAGCCTTAGAGGTGAGAACTGAACCAAGGTCCCTCGATTCCACAGTGTTTTTTCCATGCTATCGTCTTGCTTCCCAATTTTGGTAAGTCTAGGAATCTGAAAACATTACATGATGGATCTAATAAAGCTTCTGTTACAATTCATCTGGTTCAGCATTTCATGGCTTTTTTTTTTTGTTTTTTGGTTAGTTCTTCAACTTTACTAAGATTTAACTGATTTTAAACCAAATTGGAAATTTTTCATTCAACTCAAGATAATGAATATATAACATATAGTATGGGGCACACTGGAGTGATACTCTATTAGGGTTTTTAAATTAAGATTCCTTATCTGGTTTGAAGGGAGGGTCAAAAAGTTTTATGCACATTTTCAGGGGTGCTGTGCCCCTAACTCCTGCAATATGGAAGGGATAAACTGAATAATACATTCTCAATTACTGAAGGCCAGAAGAGCCTGGTGTACTAGAAAATGTTCAAGAGACTCACATTCTGGGGCGGCTAGGTGGCGCAGTGGATAGAACACTGGCCCTGGAGTCAGGAGGACCCAAGTTCAAATCCGACCTCAGACACTTAATAATTACCTAGCTGTGTAGCCTTGGGCAAGCCACTTTAACCCCATTTGCCTCACAAAACAAACAAAAAAAAGAGAGACTTAGGTTTAAATCCTACCTCTGGCACATGTGACCACTTAATATCCACATTCATATTTGCAAAATGAAGATCATAATATAAGATCTACCTATTTTAAAGAATTATCATATGGAAAGGATTTTCAAAGTCCCGCAGAAGTTTGACATTCTTAATCAGCAAATTATTTATGCTTCTTTTCCCTGATTCCTTTTGTCATGTAATTGCCTATTACCCCATCAATTAGCCAAGTAAATAGGATCATCAAGGAGACTCAGCAAGGCTAAATAGAAACAGTGAGAGACCTAAGTTCAAATCTCACCACTAATATCATAGGAACATAGACAAGTAACCCAACTTCTCTGATCCTCAGTTCCTTCACCTACAAGATGGGTTCACAGGGTAACTGCTAAAAACTAAAATAATAAACAAAGAAAATCCTATATAAATGTCAGATATTGCTAGAATAAAACCCAAAGTTTGTCAATTTGAGATCTCTTTAGCATTCTTATAAAGGATTAGTAGTGAAGTTTACAGTTTAATTGCTAAAAGTCATTTATTAAATTATTTGGGTTTAAAGCAACCTATGTGTTTTATTGGCCATTGCTTGCTTAATAAAGATCACTAAGAATTCATTTGGATCAGATTGTAATCGCCAGAATATTTTAGTAAACATCTTGAAGAAGGCTGGTGGTACCTGCTGATACTAAATGTGAATTTCTTTGTGAGAATTGTTTTTAAAACAAGCTTCTAAATTTCCAAAGGGAAATGTGTATAAATTCCCAAAAAGATCATGTTAGCATATATGTAATGTCACAAAGCCACTTAATATTATACATGTATTAAAAAAGCTAAGAGGTTACACCAAAATTGTAGTAGGCTTTTATCCATTGACAAAATGCACATTTACATCAAGTATTTCAATTTCTCGTGACAAATTGATCAGTACTCCTTCGGCTAATGATTTATAAAGGCAAAACGTCAAAAGATTAAAAGTTGCAAATAGTTGCACATATGTGAAAATTAAAACTCAAAAAACAGATAAAGGCCAAGTAACACAGACTTATATATAATTTTTCTCTTTAGGAAATGGTTAAGATGGATCCAGACAGGATCTATTTTCCAATAACTAAACATGCATATGTATACATACATACATACATACATACATACACACACAATAATATATATGTGTGTATATACATTTATTAGGTATACAATAAGTAATGAATTATTTCTTTATGTGGGTGTAATATATGTATAAGATGTAAAAACACACACACACATAGATATACACACATACAAACAGATAAGTATCTTATTATTCATTGTACATAGAGAAATAAGAAATTGTACATTCTAATTACCAGAATCTTTAACCAACCTAATTTTATTAAGAATATCGATTCCAGACTGCTCCAATAGGACATTTTTAACAAAAGTGCGTGGAATGGAAATCTTTTCAGTGCTGGCATGAATCAGGTCTTGTCGGATGTTGGCCTTTTTCATCACATTGGGGCAAAGGTCCTCAGCAGTATCTACCATGGATTCCAGTAATGCCTACAATTCAACACAAGGAGAAGGGAAAGACAAAAGGGCATCATAAGCACACTCTACTCCAGAAATTTTATAAAACTGAAGTCATTCTGTATGACTGTGAAGACTTGATAGCACATGGTTGAAAGTCACAAATGAAAGAGATAATGGAATTTTGCTCTGTGAAGCATTAATCTGAAGGCCCTATTGTGGTTGTTATTTGGCATGGTCATTGATTCCATATAACTGGATTAAATCTGACAAATTCTAGGAAGAAACAAGTTATATGAACTTTTAAACAGGCATTTTAAAAAGTGGTGTGTCAGTTGTATTTTATGATAGAAAAGTGTCAAAAATGTTAAAAGCAACATTCATCTCCAAAGTGAGCATGTTCGGGCATTTCTCCAAGTATGGTTTAAAAGAAGGGTTCCAGAAATAAGCAACTCAAGCAACTTAATGTCTCAGATCTCATTTTTTCTCCCCATAAAAGTAAAGGGTCACTTAGACTAGATAATTTCCAAGGTCCTTTTTTAGTTATGATTGACTATATGATTAGGATGCACTATATAGACACTCCTACAAAAAAGCACTCAGAAAGTCATTTATATTCTCCTCTTTCCAGTCTTCACACCATGGAGAAAAAGTTCTACTCCATGCCATCTTCTGCTATCAAATCCCTGACACCCTGGTCTTACCACCAATCACTGCAGCAAGGTAGCTCTTTCTTATTAAAGTCTCCATCCCACTCACCAAAATCCTCTCTCTCCTTATACTTCTGAAATACCCTCTTCCTCCATTTGCAGTTATGAACCTCCTCTCATACTTCACTGGAAAAAATTAAGGCCATCTTCTCCCTTCATCATCTTACTTTTCTGAAATAACATTCTAAACTGTATCCTGCTTCACCCCACAATCTGATGAGTAGGTAACCTTTTTTGGTTACCATTCCCTATTTTCTCAGATGACCTCCCTGTCAACTTGCTGTCTTCAATCTTCAACTTTCTCCTACCTATAGATTCCTTTTATGCACCAACAGTTTCTGTTGCAAACCACCCCCCCAAAACCCCTCATTTGACCCCTAAATGTTCCAGTCCTTTACTTCCTCAGCTAAACTGCTTGAAAAAATTAAGGACACTTCTAAATCCTCTGAAATCTAGCTTCCTATCTTATTCAATTGAAAGTGTTTTCTCCAAAGTTATCAACCACCACTGGCAGGTGCAAAATTAAATGATTTTTGCCCTCTATCTCCATATTTGTTGATTCCTTCCTCTTGGACCTTCTTTCCACTCTAGCTTTGTGTGACACTTTTCTATTCTCTTCCTAATTTAATGACCACTCCTTAGTATCCTTTGCTGGATCCCCATTATTTCATGCTCTCTAATTGACACTTTTTCTTTTCCCTTTTTAAATTAAAAAAAATTTCCAATTATGTGCAGATAGTTTTCAACATTCATCTTTCTGCAAACTTTTGAGTTCCACATTTTTCTGCCAGCTTCCCTTCCCAATCCCCTCCCTATGGCAGCAAACAATCTGATATAGCTGTGTTTAACATATTTCCATATTAGTCATGTTGTAAAAGAAGAATCAGAACTAAGGGGAAAAGCGAGTATGAGAAAGAAGGGAAAAAAATAAAAGAAGTTTTAAACATAGTATGCTTTGCTCAGTATTTAAACTCCACAGTTAAGTATCTTGGATCAATGAACTGCTAAATATCACTGTTCAGGACCCTCTTTTTCTATCAACATCACTTACAGAGATCTCATTAGCTTTCATGGATTAAAGTATCAGTTAGTTGCATGTTGACAATTGGCAGATTTATATATCTAGGCTGAGTCTCTCCTCTGAGTGCCAGTCTGATAACACCAACTGCCTATTGAACCTTCTCAACTGGATGTCTCATGTGCATCTCAAATTAGACTGAGTTCAAACTAAACTTTTTCTTTCCAGACATGCCCTTCTTCTGACCTTCTCTATTGGGTAAAATCTTCATGTAATTCTTTTTTTTCCTTTTTCTTTTCCATTTTAGGCAATGGGGTTAAGTAACTTGCCCAAGGTCACTCAGTGAGTAAGAATCAAGTGTCTGAGACCAGATTGAACTCAGGTCCTTCCTGATTCCAAGAAGCACTATACCCAATGTACCACCTAATTGTCCCCTCTTTATGTAATTCTTGTCTCCATCTCATTTATCCTATACAACCAATTAGTTGCCAAATTTCTTCCTGTTCTTCTCTTGTTTCTGACCCTTTCCCTCCACTCATAAAGCTACTACCCTAAAGTCAGAGTTTTATTCCCTAAATGGTCTCCCTTTCTCAAGACTCTTGGTTTATTTAAATACCTGCTAAAGTGATCTACCAAAGTGATAATGCTACCTCTCAGATACTAGTGGCTACCTATGGACCTCTACAATCAAATATAAACTTTTCATTGGGAAAAAAGCTCATGATACTCTGGTCCCTTCCTACCTTTCCCATCTTCTTTCACATTACTACTCTATGTACTCTTATAATCTAGACATACTGGCCCACTTCTTATTTCATACTAATGTCTATTTCCTTTTTCCTTACCTTGAAATGTGAAACATGCTGTCCTGCCCCCCCCCCCCCCAGAATGCTTTCACTCCTCTCCACTGCTTCTTGGATTTCTTGAACTGGCTTCCTTCTGAATGAATATGGTCCTCCTGGCCCCTTTTGCTGCAGCACTTTCCCCAGAAGGTTACCTTCCATCTTTCCTATATGTAGCTTAAATATTCTATATGTATGTGTATACACACACACACACACACACACATACACACACACACACACATACATATACACACATACACATATATACACACACACACACATTTCTTTTCTACTATCCTCAAGGGCAAGAACTGTTATTCTTTTTTTTTTGTAACTCAGTGCTTAGCAAAGTGCTAAGAGAATAAGAACTTATTAAATATCTGGATCTTAATACATTATAGGCAAGGACCTGAGTTGATTATGTGGCTAATACTGGGCATCCCAAAAGTCTTGGTGCAGAACTGCTACTCCAATCTTACAAGGTTTATGTCTTTTTTGTTTTTTTTAGGTTTTTTGCAAGGCAAATGGGGTTAAATGGCTTGCCCAAGGCCACACAACTAGGCAATTAAGTGTCTGAGACTGGATTTGAACCCAGGTACTCCTGACTCCTGGGCCAGTCAGTGCTTTATCCACTATGCCACCTAGCCACCCCTATGTCTTCTTTTCTAAAGAGTTAAAGATGTCATTGCCTAGTAGTGGAATGATATTTCTCCTACTATCCCTTTGATCTCAGATCAATGCTGATACAGGTTGGAACCTGCAATTATAGGTGTGGCAAAAGCCAGGGAGAGGTGGAGAAAGGAAGGTGAAACCCTGAAGTCAGTTGTCCTTCTCCAGGCATTCCTGCCTAAGGACTAGTCTAACAGGTAGCATTTCTAGTTCAAGAGCAATTTCAAGGAGAGTAAGTGGCAGAATGAAATTACTAATTCCTGATTTAGAATCATAAAACATGGTATTTAAGCCCTGGCTAATACTATATCTAAACCTCCCAGGATATCTGTAAAGAAAGTGTTTTGGGATATGAAAGAGATATTCCACCTTGTCCTGATCTTCTGGTTTTCTAAGGGCCAACTACTATGTGGCAATAGCTAGGGGTTCATGGAGGAAGGACTTTTCTTGAAAACAAGAGATGAACCTATCTTTTGTATTTTGTAGAATAAACGATCACCATAGCTCATGTGCTTTTGCATTGTGGGGAAAAAAAGATATGAGATAAACTTTTTATGCACTGCATGTTTCCAGCTCTTATTATTAAAAATCCATGGAAAACATTAAATGATTCATGTATTTGCTTAAGGGATAGAAGAGCACAGAGCATTCTATTCTGAAGAATGAGAAGTTGCAGGTAAGAGAGATCATTGGCAGGAGAAGAAGACACAAAGGGATCCAAGGATCCCGAAGGCTAACAAGGCAGGGAAAGAAGTGGGTAGGAATGGGCTTTTCTCAATATTTATTCCTGATTTTTTGGAAGACTCACTTTTGATCATGCTCTTTTTTTGGAAACTCTCTTTTCTGTAGTTATCAGGACATGATTCTCTCCAGGTTTTCTTCCTACCTATCCGAATTCTCTTTCCCTGTCTCCTTTGTTGAATCATCATTCAGATCCTGAACTTCTAATTGTAACTGCCCCACAGGGCTCTTTTCTGGCCCTTCTTTGTCCTCTCCTTTAAAGTTATTTCAACTGGTGATCTCAGCTCCAGCTTTAATTAACAGCACAATGTTGATAATTCTCACATCTTCCAATCCCCCTTAACCTCTCTCCATCTCACAATCTCCAACTGCCTTTCAGACAATACAACCTGAAGGTTGGGCAGATACCTCAAACTCAACATGTCCAAAATGGAACTCAGTATCTTTTTACTAACTATATCTCTCACCACCTCCCTGCCTTGTTAGCCTTCCCTGTTAGTGTAGAGTATCATCCTCAACTCTTCACTGTCTCTCACCTTCCATATCCAATCTGTGGCCAAGGGCTATATATTTTACCTTTATAACGTTTCTCAAATATGCCATTTAATTCCAAGTGCAGAAAGACTTTAATTTGAATCTTGCCTGACACTCTTGTTATTGTGAGACCTTAGGCATACCAGCTAATTCCTGCCTCAATTTCTTCTTCTGTAAAATGTGGATAATAATAGTAAGAACTTTACAAGATTTTTGTGGGGATCAAATGTTACCCTATACAATGTAATTTGCAAAAACTGAAAGGGCTACTGAAATGTCAGCAAATATTATCATAACTCAAGGCCATTTTCAATTCAATTTAGTTAAATATCTATATTATCTATTAATACCTTGCTATTTGCAAGACACTGTGTTACTATATGTCTAGGGGTATACAAAGAATGAAATGTGTATTAAGTCTGATAATTATTTATTTTGTATTGATTCAACTGTCATCAGTAGATGTTATAATTATGCATTTCCTGACAATTATGTAATAGTATATAGATAACATAACAATGAAAAATGGTTTTATATCTAGCTCTTACATTTGCATCATACAGTCCAATGAATTTGGAAAGTCAATGATTTTTACCCTTCCTACTTAAACATAAATACACACACACACACACACACACACACACACACTCTCTCTTTTAAATATTTTGGAACTCTTTCTTAATGTAAAGTGAAGAAGAAATGAGAAGCAATTTGATTAGTGAAATCTCTTAGCAGTACTGAGTTAATTTAATAACTCTTGCCTTTCTGCTAGCCACATCTTAAAAGTTTGCTTTTCAAGTGAACTTCAAATTTATCTGAGAAATTTTTTCATAAATTAAACATCAAATGGGATCAGAAAAGTCTGATCACAAAACAAACTTTAAAATTCAAGTATTCAGAAGGGAAAATTGAAATTTTCTTCATGTTAAAATATTTAGGTTATATTCAACTCTAGTGATTGTAAGAGCCAATGTTAATAAGAAGGGCAAAGTCATAGAAGGAGAGGAGAAGAGAAAAGTACAATGTGGATCACCTTAGTCCTTCCATGCTTAATGAAAAGAGGATTAAAGTACTTATTCTAAAACGGGAATTTTCTTATCATTCTCTCACCATCTCAACATTTCAAGTTCACTACTTAAAAAAGAATTTTGCCAAATTATTTAAAGAGGTGTCATTTGAAATTTGCTCCTCACCAATTCACTAACATTACTATTATTGATTACAACTTCTTAACCAGAAAAATCTGATACTTCAAATGAAAAAAAAATGAGGAAAATTTTAGGTGAATAGATCACAAACCTAAAAAAATTATTGCAGTAATTACACTTTTACTCATAAGATTTAGAACTAAATTGACTTAGGAGATCATCATTCAATCTCCCATTTTACAATAGGGAAATTGAGATCCCAGGCAGTTAAATGTATTACCTAAAGTAATAACACTAATAAATAGCAGAATCAGGATTTGAATATTTTACATTTACGTTTCTGTATATGATGCATCTTTTCCCCTTATTCCTGAAGGGGACAATTCTGTGAATGAATGAAAAAAAATTTTTTTTTAATGGCCACTATAAGGGCAGGCCAGGAATGAGAGTAGATAATGCTGGCCTGGAGTCAGGAATATTTCTTTTCCTGTGTTCAAATCTGGCCTCAGACACTACTTGTGACCTTGGATAAGTTAATTAACTCTGTTTGCTCTAGTTTATTCATCTATAATATAAATTGGAAAAGGAAATGGCAAACCACTTCATTATCTTAACCAAGAAAACTTCATATTGAGTTTGAAGAGTCGGACATGGCTGACAACTGAACAATAATAATGTTCAAGGCACTCCTTGAAGGTAGGAATTATCTTTTTTATCCCTAACAATGAGACAACACATATCAAGTGTACTATATAGTATACGATTAATAAATGTGATTATTGAATTGAAAAAATTGAATTCTGACAGCAAATCTACTGGTACTTCTATAATCCATAATGTAGCTTCTTCCAAATTAATTTTTTTCTTCACACTGAGGTACTGAAAACATCACAAAAATCACCTGAGATTTTTAAAGAAAGTGGGACAATTATCAATGCTATATATATATATATATATATATATATATATATATATATTACACACACACACATACATATATAAACATGTATTTAGAATAAAATCAATCTAAGATAAGACAGGAATTAATTAGTTAAAAAATTTTATGGTTGGTATCCAAAAATCTATAGAAAGTCAACAGAAATACATAAAACCAAAGTTCATTCTTTAATAGATGAGTAGTTAATGGACAATAATAAGCTTATTTTTAAAATAACTACAAGTGGACAACTAAATGAGTGAATGCTCTAAGTTATTAATAAGAGAAATAAAATAAAAATAAACCCAAGGTTTCACTTCACACCAAGCAAATTAGCAAAGATGAAAAAAGCTAGGAATAGTCAATATTGGCTAAGTTTTGGAGAGAGGTTCACACTAATGACTTCATGGTGGACCTGTGAACTAGTTCAATCATTCTGGAAAATAACTTGGAAGCATGCAAATAAATGGTTAAAATGTACATTTCCTTTGACTCTGAGATTCCAGTATTAGACATATACCTCAAAGAGATCTTTGATTTTAAAAAAAGCTCCACATACAGCAAAAGATTCATAGCAGCAATTTTTAAGGTAGCAAAGAAATGTGAATAACGTCACTTTCTATAAAAAGAGGATGGCTAAACAAATTGTGGTACATGAATATATAATACCACTGATATATTGATTTATTTTATTGACATGGAATAGAAATCATGAGAAATGAAAATTTGATGAATAGAAAGAAGATGAAAAAGAAAGAATTGATGCAACTAAGTAAAGAAGAAAACAAAACAAAACAAAAATGATGTAAACAGAATAACAAGCACAAAGCAATTCAAAATAAATGTTGCAAAATTACAAAAAATAAGCTTGGCCCCAAAGAAGAAATTATGAGAAGACATTTCTCCCATTTCCTTTACAGAGAGCAGAGTGGATGGCTAATGCATGTAGAACCCTGCAAAGGTTCTGAAATTTTTATATATATAAAATTTTGCTGATTTTTTTCCTTTTAATTCTCCTTTTTTAAAAAAATTTATTCATAAGCTCTTAGAAAGAAGGCAGGAGGAAATTGAGGCAATGTAAAAAGAAAATATATTAATAAAAATTTATTTTTAAAAAAGGAAGTTTTGATGGGAAAGTCTGCCATGACAAGTGAGAAAGTATTACCAAATGGAGAAGGGATTTGAGATCTAAGAAAATCAGGGGAAAAAAGAAAAAAGTTAGAGCAGAAATTTTGTTTTAAAAATTAATTGAAGAGAATGAAACAGGGTAAGCATGTTGTCTGCAAATGCTATGGACCTTGTGGATATGGCAGAGATAAAATAAAGCATTACTTGTGGGTCAAAAATTGAGAAGGAATAAAAATAATTTGGTGATATTTCATTCAATGTCAAAAGTCAAAAAATATTTTAAAATTATTGTTTTAGATTCATATTTATATTCTTTTCTATTTTTACATGTTTTTGTGCTTGTACCTTTTAAATTCATATTTTAATTTTAATGATACTTACTTAAGTCCTTTCTGTATCTTACATCCCACTCAGATCCATGATTTATACATGTAGCTACTTGAAACAGCAAATAGATCCTATCTCCAAGAAGGGACCCAGCCAGAGAAGTGTGGGAGGAGAACGAATCAAGGTAGGTTACGTATAAATTATAATGGTCAGGGAACTGTTTATGCTCTCTCTGTAACTCTTTAAGAACTTTATATAACAGTCATTTTCTATAATAGTTTTACCTAATGAATGCTCTTATGGTTTCAGGAATATATGAGTCTATCCATACATGGTCAAAGACCATACTGGGTCTTAAATAAGTAAATTCAAGACAACAAATACTAAAGCATTATCATGTGTAAAGCACATGTTGTTGCCACAGAAACAGTTGCTATCTTTAAGGAGTTTATAGCTTACCTGGAGGTGGTGGAAGACAAGGAAAGGAGGAGTGGTTTAACAGGTACACTGATAAATTAATACAAGTTGATCTAAGGAGGGACTCTAAAGTAACAATCAGGGTAGGGAGTGGGAGAGGACAGGCAATGCTTTGTATAGAAATTGGTACCAAAGCTGAGTTTGAAAGAAAGCAGAATTCTAAAGCAAAGGTAAGGAGAAAATATATTTCAAGTGTTCAAAATGGCTGTTGGAAAGGCAGAGAGTGGGACTATGATATTTTGATTATTCCTCTTTTGCCTTTTATTGGTCTCTATGTTATGCCTTAATCTATGATTTGATAATCTTGGTTTGTAAGTGTTTCATAAGTGCATTGTTATGCTTTGGGTAAATGTGCTCTGAGTTATGAGTGTAGACAATGTACAAGGGGATCTGGAGTCAGAGTTGTAACAAGATGTTGTCTACCCTCCTCACCTCCTAGCCCACCTTGCCACTGTATGTTCAGGTTGTGTGAGTATACCACCAAGAGGGAGAATGAAAAGGAAATTGTAGTTTGTCTACACCAGCTGTACCCGGGCTACGCTGCTAATCGTTGTAGCTGTTTGTCCATGCCTTGGAGACTGCTCTCTTCTCGCCTCAACCTTTTAAAATTACTGGGTTTCTTCTAAATTCAGCTCAAATACTGTTTTCTACCTGAATACTTTCTGGAGTTAAAAGTGCCTTTTATTCCCAAAATAAATATCTTTTATCTTTTTTAGTCCCTCCCTCTCTCTTTCCTCTTCTTCCTTTCTTCCTCCCTCCCTTCCTCACTCTCTCTTTGTCTCTCTACACTTCCCTCCCCACTCCTACCCCACCCCATATTATATACACAGTTTTCCCTGAGAGAAGGAACTGTTTCACTCTTGTATGCTTGGTCTGTAAATATGTGATAACTAATTTAATATACCCTTCCCCTGTGAAATCACCATTTCTTGAAACAAGTTTTAAAAGGGAAAAAAAAGGTAGTTAAGCAAAACCAAGTAAAATTTTAACCAATCTGAAAGCATTTGCAACATTCCACACTTACAGACTTTCTTTGGGAGGTAGGCACATTATCTTAAACTCCTCTCCAGAATCAAGCTTAGACATTGTAATTATAAAAGAATAAGTTTTATTTTATTATTCTGAGAGTGATATTTTTTTTTTAAAAAAATTATTTATTTAAGGCAATGGGGTTAAGTGACTTGCTCAAGGTTACACAGCTAGGTAATTATTAAGTGTCTGAGGCAGGATGTGAACTCAGGTCCTCCTGACTCCAGGGCCAGTGCTCTATCCATTGTGCCACCTAGCTGTTCCCTGAAAGTGATATTCTTGATATTGTGTTTTATGGGTTTTTTTAAAAAATGGAACAGTAAAACAAGGAAGAGAGAATCAGGGTAACTGCTTTTCAATGAAGAGAACTACAGAATTCCTGGATTAAGAATTAGATATCAGGAGAAGTGACAGTTTTGTTGCCACATCTCTGCATCTGCCCAGAAAACATTTAAAACCATAATCTTTTTAAAAACATATCTGAAAATAACACATAAAAATCTTCCCTTATTACATGTAAAGAGGGCAGAGGCACGGGTTTTAACTCATAAGAAATCTGCATTTTCTCCCTCATTAACTTTTTTAATTTACTAAAGAAAAAAGCAATTAGAATATTGCATTATTAGTCTTATTTTACCCTAAATCTTCATGTGTAGGAGCAATTTGGTTCCTCAGGCTAAACACACAGGTGCATAGAAGGAATACTTAAACACAGGTGTACTAGGGAAAGAAAAGAGCTTTCAAAATGTAGAATTCCTCCAGGGTTCCTTGTACTAACAGATTAGTTAGGCTGGAAGGCAGGAAGGTATACAAGCCTTGTGGATTATTCTTTCTAGATTGTAGTAAAAGTTGATCAGAATTCAAAATGGTTGACTGCAATGACTTCTCTGCAAGGACCCTACAGAATAGGAAGGGCTTTAATGAGCACCCAGGTACCATTATACCTAAATAAGTATACCATGACAGGAAGACAATGATAAGAGAATCTGGGTTCTACTTCTCTGAACTGCTATTTACTGTGATATTGTGAAAGTGATATAATAAGAGCTCTGGAACTCTTATTTATAAAATGAAGTGTTATGATTAACTAAATTCTAAAAATTGGCAGATTTGACTACTAAACCCTTTCTGATGACCTTTTAAAAAGTGGGAAGAATTGGAGGGGTTCTAAAAGACAGAAAAAAGGCAAATGATGTTCTAATTTCTAATAAAGGGAATTAGAGAATGCAAACAAACAGATTCCATTTTGATTCCTGGAAAAATTCTAGAAATTGTAAACTATAAAAAAATTATTTTGTTATTGCTACTACTACTATTACTACTACTACTGCTACTATTATTATTATTATTATTATTATTATTACTACTACTACAGCTATTGTTAATACGTAAAAAAAAATAAATTAAAACAAGTAAGCTTAACCTTTAGTTGCTCATCCACAACCCTTGTAACTTCTCCAGCCATTGATTCTAATGTCTCCTCAATTGAACTGGATGATAAACCATTGGCTCCTACCCATGAAGCACCACCAACATGATACAGATTTGGTAGCAACTGAAAAACAAAGGAAAATAACTATTTAGTGGTCAAATGAAATAAACATCTCACTGTGCATTAAATCTAGAATTATTTCTTTACTAACCACATGGTTTATAAGGAAGAAAAAAATTCAACAATTTAAGCCAATCCAAAGAGGAACAGATTTTTTTGGTCTTATTTTTTAAATTAAATATATTTTTAAATTTTTAATTAAATATTTTCAATGAACAAAATTTGATGTTTCTCTTCTTTCCCTTCCCATTGGAAAAGAAAAAAGCAAAACAAAACCATTGAAATAATTACATATAGTAAAGCAAAATCAATTCCTGCAATGGTCAAGTTCAATAAAAATTAATACCTCACTCTATAAGACCATCATGAGATGGGAAGAATACTTTATCTTTGTTCCTCTGGAATTGTGACTGGTGAGTTCTTAAGTCTTTTAAAATATTTACAGGGTTTAGAGTATTGTAATTTTTGTTTGGTTTTCTACAATTGTGAAATTTGGGGGCTAAAAAAGAAAATACATCACCATCAGTCCTACCTTTTTATTTTTTCTTCATTCATAAGAAAACTGAATCCCAGGAAGGTGATTTGTCCAAAAATCATACAGCCACAATGGCAGAATAAAAACACAGGCCTTTTAATTAAAAGTTACAAGCTTTACTCCATCACATTTCTGGGTCAACTTCTAATTTAAGAAAAGTTCTTCCTGGGGAAGGCAGGGTAGGAGCGAGATGCCAGATAGTATGGTGAAAGAAGTCTGGACCATATTTCTAGTTTTACCTCTATCACTTACATAAAGAACTTTGGACTAATCACCACTTCTCTGATCCTCAAGTTACCTCATCTACTAAATAAGAGGGGTTCATGCTATGGTTTCTAAAGGTTCCTTTTAGGCCTGAAATTTTACTATGCTGTGAATTCTTACAAGAATAATTTTCCATAAGTCTTCAAACTAGAGATGACTCTTCATTAATAAAGGACTGATTATCCCATCTGTAATTCATATACACCCTCTAGATTTTCCTTTTCCACCAACATTTTATCCAGTTCAAACTAATTAGTAAAGAGATGGCAGCAGAAGCTGAACAGCTGTGATTATTATTAGTGACTCTAATAAAAGGCTGCAGGAAAGATAAATGAAATCATTGGCTAAAATGAAATTTAGGTATTACTGCTAGATTTTAGTTATTCATATAAAAAGAGAACCAATTTCTAATGATCACAAATAATAAAAAATTGGATATACATCATCAAGGCCCTTAAATCTGTGATTATAGCTATTGTTTCCATGACAGACTTTAATAAGTGTTGAAATGAAGCTTACCGTTTTGGAGTTCTTAGCATCACGCATGAGCCTTTCTGCTGATTTTAGGTCTTCCTGAATGGCATCTCCACCACAGTTACGTAAAGAGTTGAGATGGTCTTGTACTTTTACACATATCCTGTCAATCATCTAATTTATACCAATGGTGGGAGGTGGGAGGTGGGAGGAAAAGAAATGATAATATACATCAGAGTTAGCACAACCAGTATTCCAACACAACAAATAAACAAAACACCTCAAAATGAAAAAGAAAATCAATTAACTGGAAATATAAGTGAACAGGTTTGGAACTGGAATTTCCTGGTTAACAAAAACTTCCCAAAATTTTAATTCCTTAAACATAGGACTCCTCTCTCCTTTCCATGTTCTGATATTAGTATAGCAAATGTAACTGCAATTTTCTTTGATCATTCAAGACTTGCAACATGGTTCTACTGTAAAACTATGAAGGGTAGGGAAAGTCGTGGGAAGCACTCTGGGTGAATGGATGTGTTTCTGGACTTTACACTAATATAAGATTCCTTCTATGAGCTGCCTCTTGCCACTTCCATCCATCACTATTGAAGCTAAAATAACCTTTCTACAATTTAAGTCTTTTCTACTGACTCCCCTTAAGAACTCTCAGTGGCTCTCTAAGATTTCTAAGGTAAAACACTGCCTTAACAATTAATTAAAGCAATTAAGTCTTAGTCTACCTGTATAGATTTTACTGTACTTCTCAGTCTTTCTATTGCATCCAACATGGTCAATAGGTTTTACTCTAACTCAAAAATCTCTCTCTCCCCCCCTTTCTGTGTCCCTGCCCACACTAATGCCTAAGCTTGGAATGTATCCTTTTGACAGCTTTGTCTCTCAGAATCCTGAATGTCCCTCTTCTTGGAAGCTTTTCCTTAGTCCCTTAGTTTTTAGCACTCTCTTCTTTCTTAAATAATCAGGTAAAAATGCATCTTCCAAATTTGGCAATTTGGAAGAATGTACATTGTGTGAGAGTGAATAATGATCCCTATGCTACCAGTCTCCCTGGAGAATTAGAACTCTGGAGTTTCATCTTTATGTGTAGCTTCAGAGTTAAGAACACTATTCTTTACATATTTGATATTTAATAAATGCTTACAAGATCAAACTATCTGAAGAAGGATAAAGGGGAAGAAAGATTAGGCTAATAGAAGATTCCATATAGTATTAAGTTTTTAACATATTAAGATAATAACATACCTAAAATTATTTCTTTTCCCTGCTGGAATATACCTTTCCTGCCAAATTAACTATAACTGGATCACTTCCAAGATATTCTAGGATTTTATTCATATGAAACTCAATGAAAAAATATCAACAGATATTAGAGTAGACAAGGATCAATAACAACAACACAAAGATTAAATGTCTTTTCTGCATTTATTTAAGGAAAAACAAAAATCAACACTAAAATTCAACACAAGTAGTACTCTGTTATCTTTACACAGTTTCTATTCCATTTTGCAACAATCTATTAGTTTGGTCATTCTCATTTGTTAAGTAAAGCAATCCTCGATTATAGTTTTAAATTTAGCTTCTTATCTGAAAAGTTATATAAATATTTCAGAAGCAAAAGTGAATGTCAGTATTCATTTGTAAAGAATACACAACAGGGAGGAGATATCTGGGGACTAATGGTGTAGTGCCTTCCTTTTCACCTCCAATTTGAAGTTGGACATCAGACAGGTGATGTTCAGGACATGGTGCCACTTCTTCCCCCCCCTACTTCCATTAGAGACTGGAGACCAGTAAGAAAACTAATAGAGATGAAGCATTGGTATATGTGCTGAATTTTGAAGTTATTCAAAGAGCTCCATGGAAGTTAAAAAGAAGAGAATTCTAGACATAGTAAGTAGACTGTGAAAAGGCAGAGAGAAAGGAGATACAATATCTTGTACAAGATACAACAAATTGGGCAATTGGAAGATTGTACACTGTGAAAGGTTGAATAATGAACAATCAATCTAGAAAAATGGTTGATGTCAGATTGTGAAAGACTTTAAACGCCAAATGGAAGAGTGTTTATTTTATCCTAGAGGCAAGAAGAAATCATTTGAGAAGGGGAATGACATTGTCAGACCTGAGTTTTAAGCATATTATTTGACAATTGTGTGGATTGGAAAAGGATAGATGAAAGACAGGTAGATGATAAGGAAACTATTTCAGTAGTTCAAAAGAGAAATGATTAGGATCTGAAATATGCCAATGGTTGTGAAAATAGAGAAGGCAGACATGAGAAATACTATGGCCTCTTTGGCTTGTTCTCTTATCCACTGAACATCAAATTCCAATTTTTCAAAAATTTCTTGATGAACTTTTTTTGGCAGCAGTTTTTGTCAAATAGGGAGTACTTACCCTCCAAGTTGGAGTCTTTGTGTTTTTAGAATATGAGGGTATTAGACACAATTGTGTGTTTGCTTGTACTATGTCTGTCCATCGAGTCACTATGTTCTTAACCAGTAATAAATTGTTTTCATAATTACTGCTTTGTAATATAATGTCAGATCTGGCACTATGAGGCCCCTTTCATTTCCACATCTTTTCATTATTGTTCTAGAGATTCCTGACCTCCTTATAATAATAGCTAACATTTATGTAGAGTTTACACTCTGCCAGGCACTGACCTATAAATTTTATAATTATGAATTTTATCATTTTTTCTAGTTCAATAAAGAAATTACAATATGTAATATTGTCATTTGTATTACTATAAGTGGTTTGTTCTAAACATGAACAATTTGTGTTTTTCTAATTAATTGTCTGCATTTCTGAAAAGTTATTTGTAGATGCATTATATATTCTTGTGTATATCTTGAAGTATAGATTCTAAGTATGCTAACCATTTGGTAGTTTATTTTAAATGGAATTTATCTTGCAATCTCTTCCCGTTGTGATTTAGTGTTATATAATAATGCAATTGTGATTTTATCTTATGAACTGAAAATTTACTAGTTTTTTCAATAAGTTTTTAGTTGACTACACCATTATGTGCTTGATTAATATTTTTTATTAATATTTTTAAAAAATAAATCTAATTTAAATGAAGAGAATTAGTGCTATCACAGAAATGATATTAGCTTTGGAGTCAGCAGATATGGGTTCCAAATTCTTTGTCTGATAAACCCTCTATAATAAAGTGATGATTTTATTTCTTCTTTACCTATGCTTATTTCTTGAATTTCTTTTTCTTTTCTTATAGAAAATTTTCTTTATATATATATATATATATATATATATATATACACACACATACACACACAATATACACACACATAAATATACATATATAATTAAAATTTCTAGTACAAAAAGAAATGATAAAACACATTCTAGTTTTTCTCTTGGATTGATTAAAAAGACTCTGGTGTATTTCTTTTATCTTGGGTCTCTCGGTTTTAGACAAATATTATGCTATGTTTTGATTCAAATGATTTTTTAAGTTTTTTTTAATTTGTATTTTCAGTTCCAAATTCTCTCCTTCCCATACACTGCCCCCCTCAACAAAGGAGAAGGTAAGAAATAAAATACTATCATTCAGATAAAGTTATGCGAAACATTCTCCTATTCGTCATTTTAAGGCAAGGTCCACACTTTATAAAAATATAATTTCTAAATGAAGATGTGACCTAGATAAAGCTCACATCTTAAACAAACCAGAGAAATATGAAAGAAGTAACCTGGTAGAACTAAGGAAACTAGAAAAAATTCATTAACCAAAGAAGGAATAGAGAGGATCAACAGAAAATAAAATGGATAATTTTTGAAATCATAGAATTAAAAATGTTTTTTGTGCAAATTTAAAATAGCTAAGATCAAGTGGGAAATAGAGAAAAAAGCTGCATTAAGGTTCTCTGATGGAGGCCTCACTTCTAAGATATAGAAGGAATCAATTAAAATTTACAAGAAAAAGAGCTATTTCCTAATTGATAGTCTAAAGAGGTATGACTATACAGTTCTCAAGAGGAAAAAAAATCAAGGATTTTTATAATTATACACAATAAATGCTCCAAATTACTATTAAATACAGAAATACAAATTAAAGCAAGTCTGAGATTACTTCTTACATCCATCAAAATTTTAGCTGACAAGAGAGGAAAATGATAAATATTAGAGGGGCTGTTGGAAAAGCAGGAACAATGATGCACTGTTGGTGGGGCTGTGAATGGGTATGATTGTTCTCTAAAGATAACTAGAATTCTATATAGATACTAAAAACACATGTCCTTTGACTGAATTATAACACTAATAGGTTTATGCCCAAAAAATAACAAAGAAAGAGGGAAAGGACTTTAATGTACAGAAATACTTATAGGTCTTTCAGTGACAGTAAAAAAATGAAAATTAGAAGTCCATCAAATGAGAAATGAATGAATAAACATATTATACAAGTGATATAGAGTACTATTGTGCTGTTAGAAATGAGGAAATGGATGATTTCAAAAAGACATAAAAAAGACTTTCATGAACTATTGAGAATGATGTAAGCAGAACTAAATCTATAGTATAAGAGCAATATTATAAAAAAAAGAATGATTTTGAAGACTTTCAAACCAACAGAAACAGTAGAACAATTTATACTATAACTATAAAAATTTTGAAAGTTGAAAGAATTATCATTGCTACAATGGCCATTCGTAATTCCAGAAAATCAATGTTGAAACATTTTATCCATTATAGAGAAGTGAACAACTTAGAATTCTCTTTCTGTATGTGTATATTTGTATGGTCATTAAGTAAATTTGTTGTTTGGCAACTTGTTCATTGTCAAAAGAATTTTTTTCTTTTTTTCTCTGCAAACAGTGAAGGAGGTAGGAGGGAGAGAAAATAAATTTCTGCTAATTTTTTAGAAATATAAATGCTGCATGCACTTTCTGGAAATGCCACTATCTTATTAATTCTACTTAACTGTTTTTACAGGAGACTACTTATGAAGAGGGAGTAATATGTAAATGTTTTTAAGGTTAAAAAAAAGTCATATCAATAAAACTTTTAAGAAAAAGTGCTTTCTTACTGGTTGGTGTGGAGGATATGTGGATTTTTCATAGCCAGGTGGAAAAAGCACTGGGTATGGAGTATGAAGACTCTAGTTCAAAAATCTACCTTGAGGTTTATTTCTGTATGATTTTTAATATTATTTAATGTCTCAGTTTCTCAATCTGAAAATATGGATGTTAGACAAGATTTCTGAAGTCTCTTCCAGCTCTAGATTCTCTGTTGTATTTTTAATTTTTATGATCTGCATAGATAATTCAACAAGAATTTATTGTCTTCCATAGGCTAGACATGCAGCTAAACATTAAGGATATTTAATGGTTCTGTGAACAGAACAGTGGAACTGGAGTCATGAAGTTTTCTGATGGGTTTTTTCAGTTGTTTAAGATGCTTCGTGACCTCATTTGAGATTTTATTGCAGAGATATTAGAATGGTTTGCCATGTCTTTCTCCAGCTCATTTGATAAATGAAGAAATTGAAGCAAGAAAGGTAAATGGACTTGCCTAAGGTTGCAGCTAATAGTGTCACCTGAGCACAGGTCTTTCTACCTTACAGGCCTCATACTCCATCCATTGTGCCACTTAGCTGCCTACTTGAGTTCAAATCCAGATCCAGATACTAGACCCTGATCTAGTCACTTAATTTCTGGTTGTCTTGATCACTGGAAAAGGAAATATCAAACCATTCCAGTATCTTTGTTAAGAAAACCCCATGGACAGTATGATCCACTGGGGTTGCGGAGAGTCGGGCTCAACAACAGCACCATGTGGCCAACGTGGTGCAAAACACTAAGTATAAGAAGGCAGTCCCCAAGGAACTTACAATTCAATGGGAGAAATTATAGCCAAATGACTAGGAACAAACAAGATATATACAGTATAAAACAGAAATGATATCAGAGGAAAAAAACAGCATGAAGGGCAATCAGAAAGACAGTATGATAGCTAAGACTTTAAGGTAGTCAGAAGATACAGCTAAGAGGGAAGAACATCCATGGTAAGGAGTACAGCCAGTATAAAATTTGTAATGAATGGAGATGAAATATATTATGCTAGAAATAGCAGAGGCCAGTGTCACTGAATCCTGAAGTACAAGAAGGGGACTCAAGTGTTCAAAGAAGGGAAATGTAGGGAGGAATCAGTTCATGAAGCAATGCAACCAAAGCTAAAAGAAAAACAGAAAAGTGGTAGATACATGTATCTCTAATAAAAATCTCATTTCTCAATATATATAAAGAACTGAGGGGTGGCTAGGTGGTGCAGTGGATAAAGCATCGGCCCTGGAGTCAGGAGTACCTGGGTTCAAATCCGGTCTCAGACACTTAATAATTACCTAGCTGTGTGGCCTTGGGCAAGCCACTTAACCCCATTTGCCTTACAAAAACCTAATTAAAAAAAAAAAAGAACTGAGTCAAATTTATAAAAATACAAGTCATTTCCAATTGATAAATGGACAAACAATATGAATAGGCAGTGTTCAGAAAAAGAAAGAAAAGCTATCTACTGTCAAATGAAAAAATGCTCTAAATCACTACTAATTAGAAAAATATAAATTAAAACAACTCTGAGATATCATCTCACACCCTTCAGATTGGCTATATGACAAAAAAAAAAGGAAAATGATGGCTATTGCAGGGAATGTGAGAAAACTGGGACACTAACATTCTGTTTGTGGAGCTATGAACTGACCCAACCATATAGGACAGCAATTTGGATATCTGTCCAAAGGGCTAACAAACTGTGCATACTTTTTGATCCAGTAATATCATATCCCATCCCCCCACAAAGAAAAAGCACCTATTTGAACTGTTTTTGTGAAGGCTAAGAATTGAAAATCAGAGGGATACCCATCAATTGACTGAACAAGTTGTGGTATATGGTTGTGATAGAATAGTTTTGGAAAAACTTACATGGCCTGATGCAAAATGAAATGAGCAGAACCAGGAAAACAAGGACACAGTATTAAAAATATTGTATGATAAAGAACTGTGAATAACTCAGCTATTCTCACCAATGCAATAATCTAAGTTGGGATGGGGAATGTCCAGCCTGTGGGCCATAGAAAGTCAGCAAAATCATTTAGTCTGGTGCTGCACAGGCAACCACAGGTGGAACTTGGAAATTCAATGAATCTGGGAGCATTTTTAAGGGGTGAATTAAATGCTTGACCAAAAATGGAAGGCTAAATAAGTTGATAACCTTGACAGACAAAAGGTTCCACACCCCTAATTAAGACAAACCCAAAGGCAAATGATGAAACAAACTATCTGTGAAAGGACTAAAATGGTTTGAATACAGACTGAAACAAGCTATTTTCAATGTTTTGTTTCATTCTTTTTCTTTTCTTTCAATCTTCTTATATAAAATGACAAATATGGAAATGTTCTGCATGACTGTACATGTATAACATATATCTGATTGTTTACTATCTCAGGGAGGATGGAGGGAAGAAAAGAAGAGAGGAAGAAAAGAAGAGAGGAAGGAAAAGAATTTGTAACTCAACATTTTAAAAAATGTTTTAATACATAATTAGGGAAGAAAATAAAATATAAAAAAATTCAAGGGGATGGCTAGGTGGTGCAGTGGATAGAGCCCCAGTCCTGGAGTCAGGAGTACCTGAGTTGTTCAAATCTGGCCTCAGACACATATTATCTAGATGTGTGGCCTTGGGCAAACCATTTAACCCCATTGCCTTGCAAAATGTAAAAAAAAAAAAGAAAAATTCAAGAAGGATCACTGTGATAGTGAATGGGGTGACTAGGGTGAGTACAAATTTGAGGCAGGCAGAACAACCCCCCCCTACCCCGGGGTATTAGGTTAGTCTAACATGATACTACCACCATCTTTAGGTGGTAGCAGTGTCAGAGAAGAGAAGAGAGGATAAAATTAGTTACAGATATCTGATACTCCTTAAATGCATAAATCATTAAGATGAATGACAATAATACTTTTATATTCTCTTGTATTTTTCAAACTAGGAACTTCTGTAGCCCTCAAACTGGCCTAATGTGATATGTTAAATTTTCTTCTAATAAAAGGATGGTAGGTTTTTCTCTGGCTACAAAAGTTAAAAAAATATATATATATATGCAAACAGTGTCATCCTCTATCTCTACCTCAACTTTCCCTTTAATAATCTACTTATATTTTGAGGAACTTTCCAAGAGGACAGAAAAGGGGAAGGATCACCTCCCTGTTATTTTATAGTAGAAGTAGGCCAAGAAAACCCTTTTATCTGGAATGAAAAGATTAGGGGTAGCTAGGTGATGAAAAAGATAGAACACTGGTCCTAGAGTCAGGAAGAACTAAATTCAAATCTGATCTCAAGCACTTAATAATTGCCTTAGCTGTGTGACCTTAGGCAAGTCACTTAACCCCATTGCCTTATTTAAAAAAAAAAAGATTAAATAAGTGACAACACAGGCGTTCTTAGTTAAGATTAAGATTCCTATACCTGTTGTGTGGTGCTGGTGACAATGCCCTGTTGAAGTCGGTAGGCCTGCTCCTGGAGATATTTTCTTGTCTCATGGTTTCGAAGCAAATAGTTTTCTATCTGAAAGTTAAACAAAAGTGACTGTCAAAGATACCTTTCAATTCCAAGTGGAACAAAACCAAGTCTATGAAAGGTCTCTGCCCCCTTGCCTTGACTCAACAACAACAAAAATAATATAAAGGAAAAACTATCATCAAGATTTATAACTCTTTAGTAAAAATCCCAATCTGGAAAAGAGATGAAGTCTCTTTTTGATAAGATTCAATATTTGATAAATGGATGTTTATTTGCATGTTTTATATATCCAATTAACTGATTTTCTTCCCTCTACATGCTCAGAAACACAACGGCACAGTTTCATATAGGTTTAATGAACAAAGGCTTCAGAAAAAAGCAAACAAACAACTAAATTTAAAAGACAAGGACACTCTATGGTATCATTCAATGCTAACACCACCAGCAATCAGATGAGCATTTTTCTAGGGGGAAATTGTAAAATCAAAACAATTATGTAATTAGAAAGACAATACAATGGAAATACTAAAAATATTTATACAGAGCAGTTGATATCTATCACACCTGAGGCTCACAATAATCCTATGATGTAGTTACTATCATTATTATTATTATTATTATTATTATTATTATTATTATTGTTATTATAGCATTTTATAGATAAGGCTGAAAGGAACACACATCTGGTCACATATGCTATTAAGATTAAGGGCTGGGATCTGGGACCAGGTCTGAGTGACTTCAAGTCTAGTATTCTAACCAATAAAACACAGTGCTTCTTGATCCATGAATACTGGAATATAGTCAATAAAATGAAGCAAACCCCAATTTCTCTGCAATAAATTTTAATTTTCCCTATAATTTTAATATTTTTCAGATGAAATTTGTGAGAAATGAAGGATTTTTGAGTTGTATACATTTGCATTTTCTTCTACAGACAACCTCCCAAGATATAAATGAGAAGAGACCTTCTATAAACTCTATCAAGTAGATTAAATTAAATCATTCGAATACTATGTACCTCCAATAACCCATTCAAAGAAAAATTTTCCAGTTGACAATTGAAACTGATTGATACTGATGAATGTTTTGGGAAATTTTATCTGAGATGGGCAAGTTGCACCATCTGGTTTTTATATGATTTAACCATTTTTATCTTTCAATCTATGGCTCTTTCCTAATTTAAAAACTGGAATAACCAGGAAGATTTAAGTGTTTTTATGATTTTCATTTCAGTTTCCCATATGCTAAAATGACTACTTAATATCAATTAGTTGTGATTAAAATGGAAATGATATTTAGCACAATCCTTGGAAACTTGAAAGAAGAAGAAGCAGCATCTTTTTACAAAACAGAAATGAAGAAATCATAAAAGTCCAAAGGTCTACAAAAGAAGAAAATTAAACACCATTAAAGCGAAACATTTATGTCATTATGGTTCTCTTAATGTTCTAATGATGAGTCCTAGTTTTTGAAGGTCATATTGCTAGCAATGGAAAATGTTTGCTCCAGAATGTTCTTCACACTAAAATAAGCACAAAGACTCAGGTCCTTTTCTTAGGTTCACTTTTCTAGATCACTTTGCTTCTAAGAAGAAGTAGTGTTTGGTTTATTCATTGAAAAAACTGTGTTTATTGTTCTTATTGCTGAAATCTTGAAACCTGACAAAGGCAGCTTGAATATGTTGACCAGGTAGAACCACTTGGTCTGCAGAGGCAGGAACAAAAGAAGAAAAGCAGGCAAGAACAGTTATACAAAGACTAAGACAAGCTTATTTTCTATAGTGAGGGAAGTTGGAAACTAGACACATGTGCTGGGGACCTCCCCAGTAGGGGACCCTGTTCTCAATATATATACTAGTGGCCACACAGTGTACTTTAGCTTTGATAATGAGGGTAAATGAGATTGATTCATAGAAGAAATTCATAACTGGAACATGGGTATGGCAGGTACTTATATGAGGTCCGAGAACACTAGGTATGGGTTGGTGTGAAATATTTCTGGGATTTTGCTGTGGCTGAGTTCATCCAGAGTGAGTGCAAAGGACTGTTGTTATGCTGAGTTTAGCTCTGGAAAGCATCATAACAACAGTCCTTTGCACTAAGAGAATCCTGACACAGATGGAGTCCCTCCACAGATCAAACACTCTAGGTTTTATAGACTAAACAGGAGGAATTCTCTAGAATATGAAAATATAAAGCACCTTTTGAGGAAACAACTCAACAAGGATAAGTTCAAGAGATAAAAAAAGACAATCATGCATAAACACACACCATCATCAAAAATCAATGATTTGGGGAGGTCCAGAGTTCTCTCCCTTTTTCTAAAGTCCTCATTTCAAGGTTCAGCCTTTGAAGAACAGGACTGATGACAGCAGAGAGAATTAATATTATCCTTAATCTAGTTATTGCTAGATTAGAATAAATTTAATCTTAGGTGAAAGTCTGGCCAGCCAATTGTCTTCTGCTCAGGCTTAAGTGGTGGATATAAATCTTTTGTCTAGATTTCCATGAAGCTGGGGGTGATTTGGAAGTAATGATGTGATCTGCTACCCTCAGGTAACTATAAACCCATTACCAGGATGTCTTTGGCATTAGAGTATGTATCATTGACCTATTTTAGGTCACTAATCAAATGATTAATTACCTAGAAAATATCTCTCAATCTGTTTAAACATTACAATAACAATCGAGATTGTCTTGGCAAACTTTCACGTCAGGTCCATAAATTATCTTGTGTAACATCAATGACAGCATATTGACATGCCTGAGCTTTTAAGAAGGAAGCTTTTCTTGAGGAACTGTATTAATTACCTATAGTCATAGCAGGAGGGTATACCCACTGTTTCATGATTTTTAAAGAAAGGGTAAAAAGGGGGCAGAGAGCCCAAAAGACTATAAAACCACATCTCCCCTTGACCTAGCAAGCCCACTATGGATCTATATAACAGAAGAAATGAAAAACTGGAAGAGATCGACTTCAGTACTCTGAGAAGTAGAAGGATTGTGACATGTGATTATGATGAAATGGTATTCTATTATAAGATGTGATGAACAGGCACAGCTAGGTGATGTAGTGGATAGAGTACTGGCCCTGGAGTCAGGAGAACCTTAGTTCAAGTCTGACCTCAGACACTTAATAATGATCTAGCTGTGTGACCTTGGGCAAGTCACTTAATCCCATTGCCTTGCAAAAACCAAAAAAGGGGGAGGGGGATGAACGGAATGCTCTCAGTAAAAAAAAAAACTTCCATGAGAGCAGATGCAGTGGGAAATACGCTATATACAAAGTAAAGCAATGTTGTAGGATCATTAGCTGTGAATGACTTAGCTTTTCTCAGTAATGATGTGACCCAAGAAATACTTATGGTAAAGAATGCTATCCAGATCTAAGGCAGAGCTGATGGTATGTGAACACAAATTGATATGTTTTTTAACTGCATTTTTCTTGAGGTTTCTCTTTTCTGGGCAGGAGTGGGGTTGGAAAGGCAGATAGGTAGGTAGGTTATGTTTACTCTTACAACATGATTATTGTAGTAATGTTTTTATGACTACATATTTCTAACCTATAACAAATAACTTGCTTTCTCAATGAGGAGGACTGGAATGGGAGGAAGGGAGAGAATTTGGAACTCGAGATTTTAAAAGTGAATGCTGAAAATTTGTTTTTTCATACTTAACTGGGAAAAGTAAAAATAAAATTTAATAAAAGGGCAGAGATCTAGGGTTTGGAGGAGGGTCCTTGAATAATATGCCTGTCATAGCAAGAATCCACAAGCTAGCTTCGCTGACCCAATTTAAAAAAATAAATCTGTTTTAAAGAGGGTATATGTGGGAAATAAGATTATATACCTATTGCTGCTATTAAAACCACAAAACAATTCAAGTAAAAGGACAAAATATTCATTTCTCCAATCAGCTGAGGATAAAGCATCAAACTAAAGATAAACTTCTATATGAATATAAAATTCCCCAACTATCCCAAATTAAATCGATCTTTAACTTTTCAGAATTTGGGTCTGATAGCTTTCTTTTGTACTTATCATGAAATGATATAGGGTTATTTATATTGGGGTTATATATCCTTTATTAAACAAGAAGGTAGGAACCAAAGTCTAAGAAATAAGTTCAATGCTCTAAGAAAAGTAGATACTTAATAATTGTTAAAAAAAAAACACAATTATTTTAAAAGTTATGCTTAAGGCTATAGACTGTGGAATATTTATTAATAAATACTTGCTAAAAACAAAATTTAGCTCCCAATGGACACAGTTCAATGAAATGATTCATCTGCAGTCAACTATGCATTCAACTTCATATTTATCCACTCTTTCTAGGAAGTCAGAAGCACGAAAATATTGAAGTTTTATATCTCTTGACTAATTATCTTTTGCTACCATAACTTCACTAAAATTCAATGATACACTAATGATGACAACAGTTGCCTTCCTTTGGCAATGTTTTGGTAACTATGGTGACCAAGAGGAAATATAGATATAACACTCTTGTGACTTGAATTCATTGTCAGAAGACCTGTGTCTTGAGTTCTCATTCCCAAAATATATGCTGCTGGGAAAGTCACTTACCTTTTCTGTGCTTCATTTTTCATCTATAAAATATTAATTATGCTACCTACATTGTTTTCATTAATTTTTTTTCTAAGAATGAACCGTTTATACAGTACCTTCTGCAGTGCCTCCTCTGTTTTTTCAGGGTTTGTCTTAAGTGCTTGGGAAGCATCATACATGGGAATGGGCATAAATCTCAAAGTATAATTCCTAAAAGTGAAAGGGTAAATGTATTATCACAAAATAAACTCCTAGCATAATAATGAATCAATTGCTTTTAAATAACAATATTCATTAGAAAGGATAATAAGCAAATGCATTGAAGGCTCCATATTTACTTCAGGCACTTGGATCAAGGATAAATATTTTCTAACAGACACCCTTGTATTCCATTTCTGGAGAATAGTATTAGCTGCAAGTTGTTCACGTGTCTTTAAAACAATCAATATACTCTTTCTAAGTTTGTTTTTCATATATCATATAAACAGAATTTTCAGGTTAGAAATGACATTTTTATTTAACTTTCAATCCTGAAAGAAGTTTAAAATTGTTGGGATTTACCATTGCAGTGATTTAGTCAAAAATCAAATTTCAAATTGTTAAGCATGAAATAACTAGATAAGGAAAAAAGTGACTAGAAAGGCAATGGCTTTAGTGGAAAGAATTCCGAATTAAGAATCAAAAAACTAAACAGCTATGCAATTCATCCTTGATAAGATACTGGATTGGAAAAGTCATTTCACTTCACTAGGCCTAATTTTTCTCATTTGAAAAATAAAAGGGGGAGAGAATTGGATGATTCTAAGATTCCTCTTCTTAGCTCTAACATACTATGACTCTAGTCTGCAAAATAATAAAATTTCTTAAACAAAAAGTCCAAAAACAAGCTATCTTTAAAAGATCATTGTGATCCTCTGCAGCCAGAAAAATTCATCATTTTCTGTTTCTATAACTCCTTTGAGGATAGTGTCATGCTTGCCACTGGGTTCAGTAGCGAACTATTAACCCTCAGTCTAAGAGTGATAACTTTCAGATTGAAAAAATACATATTAGTCTGTTTTTTATTTTTTTTTAATATAATACAATTGGAGTGGGTTAGTGGTGGCTATTTTATTGTGTTTAGGGGAGAGAAAAATGTAAAGATATAAACTGTATCTAGCATATCCTAATAATGCTGTTAGACACTAACTCCTCATTTTGGATACTCTCTTATTTTTTTAGTATGAGATTTGAAAAGTAAAAGTATATTAGAGTATATATCCATGCCCCACATTAAGAAATTGAATTGTGTGATCTCTAAAATCTCAACTCCTTCTTGATTCTAACTTATCCATAATATAATATTTAATAGTGTAAAATGTCATTCTTGATTTCTTTAGGCAAAACTCTTCTATTCATTTTGGAAACCTTAATATAGAATTTTGTGTTGAACTAGAGGGAGAACAAATCAAAATGAAATCAAGTATTATGAACCTGGACCTGGTGTGAATTTACTGTACTCTTTTCGAAGGAAAAAAAAATATTGTACTTTACTTTCTAGGCCTGAGTCTACCAGAAACAATTTTTTAAAATTAATTTAGCTTTATTCTTCTTTCTTTCTTTCTTCCTTCTTCTTTCTTTCTTCCTTCCTCTTTTCTTTCTTTCTTCCTTCTTCCTTCCTTCCTTCCTTCCTTCCTTCCTTCCTTCCTTCCTTCCTTCCTTCCTTTCTAAGGCAATGGGGTTAAATGGCTTGCCCAAGGCCACATAGCTCTCAAAGATGTAGGAAGTCATCTTTACTAATTCAAAAACTAATTTTAGCTTACTTCCTAGAGAATATACTCCTCCATTTAAATGGATACTGGACATGCTAATATATTGTTTTCAGATATAACTCTATTTCAATTACTTGGGGAAAGGAGAAGATCTGGGGCTAGAAATGTGACAGTTTTACTTTCTTCTTCCATACTATCTATAATATCTTTCCACATCTCTTAATCATAGAACAATCTTATTTGTATATTTTTTATACTCTAAAAATTCCCTATTCATTAATACTATTTACCAGATAAGTTCATTTTACAAAAGACTTCAGAGAGAAATTGGGTCCCTGTGGATCCCCTTTATAAACGCACTTAAACAAGTTCTATTAGAATTGTATATTAGCAACTAATTCCTAAATGTAGATATTAATTGGGAAAGAGTATTAAATAATTCAACATGTTTACATTAGATTATCATATGATATAACAGGTGTGATGATAAGGAGCACTACAGTAAAAAAATGCTGTTATAGTCTAAATGTAGGAATTTGCTTTATTTCAGCAAAATACTTTGTTAAGCTTAAAAGAATCAACCAACCATAACTAGGAGACAATGTGTCTATTTTACAACCTTTGTGACTTTCTTCTCCCACGTGCAATTTTTTAGATACCAGCATAGTGGGTTTAACCAAATGATACCAGCAAATGTTCCCATCTAAACCCTGGCAGATTCCATGAAGCTGGAAAACTCCTGGCAATAGATTTGTGTCTGTCACCCAAGGACTAATCTGGTTACATCTGGATAGTCACCACACCATAAGTCTGGCCATTTACTTTTTTTCACAGCAATTCATGAATATTGTCTACACAAGGTTTTTTTAATCTTGTGTCAAAGAAGGATTCACACACACCAATAAAAGGTTAAAATATACTTTTATATTACGATGCTAGAGTGATATTATACTGACTCAGGCATTTGGTGTGTAAACACTAGGTTTTGCATGACCAGAAAGGGCTTATCTGTTAAACTGAAATCAAAATAATAGCTTCATTTCAACGATCTATACAACAATAATTTCAAAATACAAATGATTAAGATTCTGCATTTTGTAAAAAGGATAGTTACAAGGAATATCTAGTCTCCTTAACTATTCTTCTCCATGCATGTTTATGTATGCGTATTTACAAAATATATAGGTCTACATGTGAATATACATACACATACATTTGGCTCAGTTCATTCGTTTTTAAGTCATGTCTGACTTTTTGTGCATTAGGTTATCATGTAATATACATTTTAGGTTTTTCTTGGCAAAGATACTAGAATGGTTTGTCATTTCCTTTCCACCTTTGGAGAAGGTGAGGAAACTGAGGCAAATAAGGTTAAGTGACTTGTACACATTCACAAATTTGGTAAGGGTCTGAGGCCAGATTTGAGCTCAGGAAGATAAATCTTCCTAATTACAAGCCTTGAACTCAATCTGCTATACCACCTAGCTGGTCCATTATATGCACATACATGCATATATATGCATATATTTTCACATATACATACAATGTCTCTCCCATTATAATATAAGCTCCATGAGGGCAGAGACAATTTCAATCTTTTTTTTTTTGTTGTTGTTGTTGCTGTTGTTTTTACAAGGCAGTGGGGTTAAGTGACTTGCCTATGGTCATACAGGATAATCTCACTCTTGTCTTTGCATGACTATCACTGAGTACATTATATATGTGTTATGCTTGTTAACTGAGTTGTGATTCTCTCTAGGCAAGAAATCCTTCAATAAAGAATAAAGTTGGGCGGCTAGGTGGCACAGTGGATAGAGCACCGGCCCTGGAGTCAGAAGTACCTGAGTTCAAATCTGGCCTCAGGCACTTAATAAGCTGTGTGACCTTGGGCAAGCCACGTAACCCCAATGCCTTAGGAAGGAAGGAAGGAAGGAAGGAAGGAAGGAAGGAAGGAAGGAAGGAAGGAAGGAAGGAAGGAAGAAGTTAAGTTAATTTAAAAAAAATTTTCTGGTAGACTCAAGCCTAGAAAGTAAAGTGCAATATTTTTTTTTCCTCTGAAAAGAATACAGTAAATTCACACCAGGTCCAGGTCCACAATACTTGATTTCATTTTGATTTGTTCTCCCTCTAGTTCAATACAAAATTCTATATTAAGGTTTCCAAAATGAATAGAAGAGTTTTGCCTAAAGAAATCAAGAATGACATTTTACACTATGAAATATTATAATATTATGGATAAGTTAAAATCAAGAAGGAGTTGAGATTTTAGAGATCACACAATTCAATTTCTTAGTGGAGCATGGACATACTCTAATATACTTTTACTTTTCAAATCTCATCCTAAAAAAAATAAAAAGAGAGTATACAAAATGAGGAGTTAGTGTCTAACAGCATTATTAGGTTATGCTAGATACAGTTTATTAGGAAGATGAAAAAAATTGTCAAACTAAATTATTCTCTTTTCCATTCCAAACAATACCTTACATTTTCAATTATGGGGATGAGGGAAAAGACATTGTACTAAATGTTTTACAAATATTATCTTCTTTGATCCTCACAACAACCCTGGGTGGTAGGTACTATTCTGATCCTTATTTTGCAGTTGAGGAAACTGAGGAAGACAGAAAGGTTAAGTGACTTTCCCAGGGTCACAGAACTAGTAAGTTTCAGAAATTTGATTTGAATTCAACTCTTCCTGATCCCAGTCTCAGCACTTTAATTTACCACAGTGCCAGGGGCTATTTACCTTTAGTATTCCTAGTGCTTCCTCCCACAATTTAATTTGGTAGATTTAAATCAGTGATGAGGCAGGTTAGACTACAGAAATTGAGGTTTAGTGACTTGGGCATAGTCACACAGCTATCAAGTTCCTGAGATGAGACTTAGACCCAGATCTTCTGATTCCCAAGCCAAATTCCTTTCCTTTAATCTAAAGGGAAAACACTGTCTACTAGCAGGGAAAAGTAAGGGCACTTTGCTCAGTTATATTTTTGTCTCAAAATGGAAACTTTTCATTTTTCTAGAAAAGAACCCTATCAGAAACTTACTTCTCCATAGCAACAGCTATATCTTGGAAACCTTGTGCAGTTATGTTGTTTTTGTCCCAGATGACAGTTCTGTTTGAAAAAATAAATCATGAAAATGGTCATAAGCACTTGAGGGAAAGAAGTTTCCATTAAACCCAAATGCCCTCTAGACATGACATCATGAGACATAAGTGTGATATTAATTTTACATCTGAACAGGAAGGGGTAATAAAAAATTGATTTTCTCCCTTTATATTACTTTAGTATCATATTAACCAGGAGAACATGTATAGAAGTAGAAAATAAAATTAAATATAATGTGACAAAAGAACATCAACATTCTCATTAGAGGAAAAGAAACAGTAAAATGAAAGTATATACATACAAACCCATAAAAAAAAAATATATATATATAATATGTGTGCGTGTGTGTGTGTGTGTGTGTGTGTGTGTGATATAAATGTAAAAATCTGGATTTATGCAGACAAGAAAACGCTAAATGAAATTTCAAATATCTCCATAATAGAGATCTGAAGCTATGAAGAAAATATGTAAAAAAACAAACAAAAAAAGCTAAGAGACATTATAAAAGTTTAAATGTTGAAACTTCATCTGTTCTAGGGAACACATAACCTTAATTCATATGCTGTATATGTTGCCCAAATGACTTATCATATTTGAATGAATAATCTCAAGAGATGGAAAAGATTTGTTCTCTGTTGAGCAAATGTGTTAATTTGGAAATATTATTTTTTAAATTTAAAGACAAGGCTTCTCCAAGTTTTTAGATTTTGAAAAGTATTCAGTCATGTACTCCCACTTGTACTCTGCTCATGTTTTGGTATGATGATGAGGGAGAATCACAACAAGAGAAGCAATATCCTTATTCATTTCCTTGCTATGTTAAGGCAAAGTAAACTTTTTGTTCGATCACTTACCAGTAGCTCATTTTGATTCATCACTGAGTTTTAACTAAGAGAATGTTGGTATTTAGCTCACCTCTAACAGCAAGTAATATGTGGATTTACCCATATAAACAATACCCATCTAAGTCTACCATCATCTAAACAGAGCAACTGGTAACCCAATGATAAGCATAGAAAACAGGCTGCTTTTTGAGTCATACCTGAGCTTAGTGTTGATCTGCAGGGCTTTTGCCAACATCTTTGCTCCCATGTCTCCCATTCCATTTCCACTGATGTCCACTTTGGTTAGAGAGGTGTTGCTGCCTAGAGCATTGATGATGATGGTGACCTCTGTTTTGAGTTTGGAATCTGCAAGGGATAAGGACTGCAAAGGCTGTAGATTGAATAACAAAGACAAGTCACAACAATATAATAACCTTTAGTAAGCCATATCAAATTAATATATGAGAGAATTGATTAAATTGAGATGAATCTTCTTTAGTTTTGTTAAGAAAATAGCAGCAGTAAATGAATTTCAATCCTAGATTTGGAATAAAATTGTGTTGTTTAATTTCTAGTGCCAGCTATCTAAAATACTTCAGATGAACATGCATTACAAAAATTGATTAGGGTAAAAGAAATAGAGTAAAAGATATCAATAAAAATGTCAGAAAACATAAGATGTTAATTTGACTAAAAATGGTCAACTTTACTAAAAATTGAAGAGAGAAGCAAATGAAGACAACTATGAGATAGCACCTCACACCTGTCAACTTGGCAAAAATAATTAAGAACTATGAATCTCAGTCCTGAGGTTTAGTGACTTGGCTATAAAAGAAAAAGTCCAGTCATTTATTGACAGTGGAATTGCAAACTAGCAGAATATTTTTTTTTCCTATAGTACCCAATAAAATTTCTAGAAATAAATAAAGCCTTTGGTCCAACAATTCCACCATTGGAAAGATGCCCTGAAAGTGTAAGTAAAAGCAACCACAAGAAGAGATCTCTCTTCAAAGATTTCCCAACAGCAATAATATACAGTCACATAAAACTGGAAACAAGCTAAATGTCTACAAATAAGGGAATGGATAAATAAATTATGATTACTAATGTAATGGAATAGTTCAATGTAACTGCAACCATAGTTGTATCATGGTAGATCATCTTACAATGTTGTTGTTAATGTGTACAATCTTCTCTTGGGTCTGCTCCCTTCCCTCAGCATCAGTTCATGTAATTTTTTCCATGCTTCTCTAAAGTCCGACATTCATGGTTTCTTATGGAACAGCAGTACTAAGTAACATTCATATACACAACTTGTTCAGTCATTCCCAATTGATGGGCATACCCTCAATTTCTAAATCTTTGCCACTACAAAAAGAGCCCTTTAAGAAAAAAGTTATCTCCAGCATATTAGATGCTAATACACATGATGTGACATTCCTAGTACAATAATAATGCAAAAATGTCACTTGACCTATTAGGGAAAATTCTTCTGTTCATTTTAGAAAAATCAATTCTACTAGAGAGATTTATGATAAAAATGGGCAGGAGTTATAAGACAGAAAAACATGGAGAGGGGGCAGCTAGGTGGGCACAGAGGATAGAGCACTGGTTCTGAGTTCAAATCCAGATTCAGACACTTAATAATTGCCTAGCTGTGTGACCTTGGGCAAGTTACTCAATCCCATTGCCTTAAAAATTTAAAAAAAAAACAAAAGAAAAACATGGAGAGAATAGAGACTCCAATAGTCAGAATCAAGATACAAAAATAAGTCAACCTTATTTCTTATAATTTAACAATAAAAATAATAATAATTAGCATTTATATAGGGTTTTAAAATATGCAAAGAGTTTTATATATACTATCTAATTTAATTCTCACAATGGCTTTGAAAGAGTTGCTATTTTTATCCCTATGTAACAAAAGAGTAAACTGAGGTAGAGAGTTATTAAGTGATTAGGACATAGGGCTACTAAATTTCTGGGATAAGATGTGATGTCAGGGTTTCCTTACTCCACTCTAATAACTGTACCCATTAGCTGCTGACCTGTGAGCTAATGGGATTAGAGAAAGTTAGGACAATAACATGCTAACCATCAGAAGGAGATTTAAGGAAAGAATCTCTAGAGTACTAATAATAGACAATTCTGTTTAAAAACAAATTTTGAGGGCAGCTAGGTGGTGCAGTGGATAGAGCACCACCCCTGTGGTGAGGAGGACCTGAGTTCAAACCCAGCCTCAGACACTAGTTGTGTGCTCTTGGGCAAGTCACTTAAACCCCTTGCCTTGCAAAAATAATAATAATAATAGTAATATTTCAATGAGATGTTCAGCCTTGTTAACATACTCAATTCCACATAAGATATATGAGCTATCACACACATACTTAAAACACTCATGAGGATAAATGTGGAAATATGATTAACATAATTGGACATGTATAACCTATATCAAACTATTTGCTAAAGAAGGAAAAAAAAATTGGCACACAAAATCTTCCAAAAAATGAATCTTGATAACTAGCTTTACATATAATTGGAAAAAACTAAAATATTATTAAGTGCAAATTTTTTTAAATTAAATTAAAAAAACAACCATGAGCATAGTGGGACTAACAATTTCAAAATTTCATTCAAAAGCTGCACTAAAAGGAAAAAAAAATCAACCCTAAAATATAAGTTTGAAGATATTTGATATTTAAATAAAAACAAATGTACTACTGTTTTCTTGATAGAAACCCACAATCATCTATCATCCCAATAATCTCTTTTCAATGATGCCTACTCCTATCCCAAAAAAAGGAAACATTATAATTTTCTCATAATACTAGAAAAACATCAATACCACCACTAGTCTATTGGTAATTCTATATTCAGAATCACATAAAATTAGGTAACATTTAAAATAATAAGCAAGACCATTAATTCAAACAAAGATGTCTGAATCACATACATATTTATAGTGTCATCTTTAAAAAAACAATAGAGGCTTATCATATAATTCCATTATTCTAAATTTTTATCATCACTTCTCTCAGCAGACATCTTTTAAAAATTCAGATTTAAATCCTTGCTATAAGTGTTTCTAAGTAAGGCACAATCAAGTCCACTGGTGACAACATAATTTTTTAAATTTAAGTACCTTACAACAAATACTATTATTTTTATCTTTCCCTTTTACTTCTTAATTCTATCCTAGTGGTTCTATACTTGGGAGTATGACAACCATAGATAGTGAAAAATGGGAGCTACGTACACCAACTCACTTGCAATCAAATTTTACAACTGAAGCTAGCAGTATGATATTGGGGAAATAAAATGTCTCATGGACTAACAAAGAAATCCTCTTTTAAAAACATTCTCATGTAAAATGCAAATGAGGTGCTCATGTATATTTAAAACTACTTAAAAACAACAACTACGTCAAATGAATTTAGATTTTCTTGCTGCTTGTATTTTTGTAGTAATAAGATGCACGTACAGATCATTTTAAGCATTCTGCTAGTTACAGATTTAGCAGTAAAAAAAAGCAATATGCTAATAGCTTTTCTTACAAGTCACCCACTTTTCAATGACATGAAAGTAAAAAAAAAATCTTTTAATTATAGGGTGCTGTTAAGTAACAAGGCCGTGTGTGCTTTAACACGACACAGTTCCTTTTAAATACCTGTATTCTCCCCAAGAATACTTTCAAAGAATTTCTAAAACTATCAAATACATTTCAGCTAGATGTAAGGGGACCCTTTAGAATTAGAGAAGTAGATTTTTAATGTTTCTAATGGAATAGAAATTAAATAAAACAAAAGCCTATATTACCTATTCTTTTTTTTAATGTTAAATGTATAGTTTAACAAATATTTTAGGATATTAAATATCACAAGATAAGCTTCCCAAACCATAAAAAGCTGTAGCAGTTCAAATAAGCTAGGATCCCCAAATTACTAAATATCACTGAAGACAAAAGTAAAGGTAATTGATGTAAGGATAAATTATGTGTATAAAATGAAAGGCACAAAAATAGAATTTACAAGTAAGGTATCATGGCTACCTCTAGCTTCAACAAAGGGGCATATTATTAGGAACAAGGTATGTATTTTATGAGGATTAGGAAATATTAAAGTACTTTTAATTCATTAAATAAAAAATGAAACCCATTCCCAAACCTGCAGTTTGAATATTAGATTAGCATAAACTGAACATAAAGGAAGTTATATTCAGAAACTTGGAGGGATAAATCCTGTCTGATTTCTTATGCTAGTGGGAAGCCTCCCACATTTATTCAAGCTCAGAACCATACAACAGACTGATAGGATGTTGACAAGAGCCAGAGGTTAAATACTGGGTATATGGCAAAAGTCAGGAAGTATTCTACTCCCCAGTACTCTGCAGGTCCCTTTTGCTTCCCACTGGTTTCTTAGCAACTTTGGGTGGTACTTAAGAAATCTTATTAGGTTAAATTGCATGCATATTTCTGGCTAACTTCTGAATGAACCAGAATGTAACTTTAGAAGGATGTCAGATGAATTTTCTTTCCTAGTCTGCAAGAAATACTATTACTGTCTTTGGAGTGAGACAGAACAAGTAAGATCCTTTTAAAATTATAGACATATTAAAAAATCATAGACATGGACTTTTAAACTTCTTTAGAATTTGTAAAGAAATGGGAGAAAAATGCCACCCCCCTCCTCCCCCCGGCCAGTGTGAGCACACACATACAAACAAGGTTAAGGGAGAGTTTTCTAAAAAAGATAATTATAAATAAAGTTATGCTGAGTGTTCATGTGGACTATGGTAAAGAGGAGACTCAAATATAGTTAAGAGGTCAAATGCTAGGGAACAAATGAAAAGGATTAAAGGACTTTCTTTCCTCATGCCTCTCTGATCCTACCCTCAATTTACCACTTTCTTTTCTAGTGTTCATGAAATAAAAGTATCATGTGAAATCATTTTAAATTTAAACATTTTCTCCAGAGGGAGTCTTAGTCAAGGGCAATCAAAAAAGGAAGAGTAGGTTGGATTTACAGAGCATAATGACAAACTCTTATGAAAATGTGGTCGGCTTATGCTTCTTGCAATTCTCCAAAACTAAATGAAATTCAAAGGAGTAATTTGATGTTTCCTAGCAATAGTTAAAGTCACAAGGCCACATATTTGAACACAAAGTACAAAAATTGAGTCTAGGATTTTCACTTGACCTTAAAGAAATAGAGTAAGGGGCTAGGTGGCGCAGTGGATAAAGCACCAGCCCTGGAGTCAGGAGTACCTGGGTTCAAATCCGGCCTCAGACACTTAATAATTACCTAGCTGTGTGGCCTTGGGCAAGCCACTTAACCCCATCTGCCTTGCAAAAATACCTTAAAAAGAAAAGAAAAGAAATAGAGTAGAAAGGGATCTAAGAGTTAAAATTCATTGACCTTTTCATCTTTAAAGATAACTCTATCTTCCAAAAATAAGTGTATGAAGAAGTGAATTGCTAGTGTATTTAATCTTACTAACATTAAAATCTTTAACAGTCTATATGTGTATGCTATGTTTGGGCATATTTACCTATATGGTCAGACGGATTTGAAAACATATAGGGATTAACTCCCTAAAAAGAATCTGCAAGAAGAATAAAGCCACAGATATTAATATAAGGTTTTAAAAACAATACTCACTGATTCTTCATCTTGAATCATCTGTACTAAGTTATCCAAAACAGGTGTAAGATTTCTAAAGGGATTTTAAAAATGGAGACAAGTGAATCACACCAATAGTGTTATTAAGCTTGGCTGCTTCAATTGAGTCATTTTTGAAAAAAAGGAAAATATTCTTACTTGGATTTCATATTATTGAAATTTTTGCCCAATGCTAGGTGTTGTATTGATCTGTTCTTACTAAGCCACACTATCAGTGTAGAGAGGTCAGATTCCAATCCTATGAGAAACAGGATAAATACACACTCAAAACACAGGTGGAAGAGAAGGAAAGTTACTTTCAGATGGGCATATTTGCACACTACTATGAGAGTTTTGTGGATTCTTAACCATTCATTCTCAAAGTTCTTTTTACTTTCCTTTCACTTCCCATTACTTCACAAGGATAACCTCATTCTTCACAATGATTCATCCAAATCTCTCCTTATCATTGGCTATTTATATCCAATTAGTCAGCAGGAAATGGGGAGGGGGCTGAGGGGAGAGAGGCAACTTAATTCCTTATGCTCACTAAGATAACCAGTCTGCTCACTGTTAATGTGGGGAGATTTTCTTTTTTGCAAAACACTGATACTTAGTGAAATAAATTCCTGAATAAGGTAATGGGGAACACAATTTCTGTTGTGTCAAAAATAAGCAAAACAGTTTCAATTTCTCAGGAAGAAAAATGTTCATTTGATCTGATTCCCATCATGTGAATTTGACAAGATATTTATTATCAGAGGGCTAAACATTATTCTTATTTCTTAAATTACTCTTAAGCTAAATTAAAAAAAATGCTCTAATTCAAGATGGCCAATGACATTCCTACCTAGTGAGTTACCCAATGAATTTCCTCATTCAGACCAATGGTTTTCTTTATCTAATCTATTTTTTACTCCAAGGACAAGTTTGTTTCTTTTTTTCCCCTTTTCTTCCATGCCCCAACCCCTTTTTGTCCTGTACTTACCATTATCTGAAATGTCTAGGCTGGTGATGTTGTGGATTTCTGCAATACAGCCTTCTAAAACCTGGGCACCTCCAGATCTCAGCTAGAATACACATATATCAAACAAAAACACAGAACTATTAGCAAAGGCTATAACTCCTGGAGGTAGCAGCAAGGGTCTTGAAAATAAATACTTCAAGCAAAGAACAATGTACATAATGGGAAACAACACTATGCAAAGAAGAAGCATCTTTATCACCTTGAATGAATTCCCTTTCTTTCCGACCTCCATCAAATCCAAGCCCTCAAAACCAATAGGAAAAAGTATTAGGAAAGCAAGTCTTTTCCCATTTCCACAACTAATAAAGGCAATGGCTGCCAATTCATGACAATTTCCATTTTGACTTAAGATATGGTACAGTTTATAGCTTAAATGGTGGACATAAAAATCATATCAAAGAAACCAAATCAGGAAAAACAACAAGTCCATTCTTTGAACTCTAGGGATGACCGATACCTAAACCCATTTTAACAAGATGTATATAATCACTGTGAAGTAGAGGGATTCAGCTATGTAAGGATGAAATAATATATCCAAGCTCTGTGAGGAACAGACAAGAAGAAAAACTAAGAGAGCTTATTTACTAAAAATGACCACAAATGTTCTTATTGCATTATGGAATAACTTTTCAGAAGAGAAATGCTACACAAATCTTCTCCTCCCCACCCAAAAAAATATATGAATACTTCTAAAACTTTATTTTTCTTGTTTTATTTATTGTGTTTTCTTGTGCAAAATGGCTAATATGGAAATGTTTTGAATGACTTCACATATATATTTGATAGCATTTATTTGCCTTCACAATATAAATGATATGATTTTTTTATATATAATTGATATCAATTATATGCCTTCTCAGGGAAGGAGGAGCAGCTAGAGGAAGAGAGTTCAGAATTCAAAATTTTAATATATAATATAACATATGTTATACATATAACATATAATATATAATTGGAAAATATTTAATAAAATAATGAAAATGTATTTTAAAATGTGAATAGTAATCTGGAAAAACTTAGCTAGTTTCTTTTTGCACAGTAGCAACTGTTAAGATGAGAGGGGTTGGGATCTCTTTCTATTTCATTTATTCAATTTAATTTTAAACAAAAGAAAAAATGTAAAATACGAAACAGGACATTTGGAGACCTAGTTTTCCTAGCAAGGGAAAATTCAAATTTAGAATGTTTGAAAAGTATTTTATAGAATTTAAAGCACTACTGTTGTTTGTCCTTCATTTTCAAAGAGAACCAATGTCATCACAAGGCAGAACTACATAAAGTTTTCTCTGTTTGTCTGTCTGTCTGTCTGTCTGTCTGTCTGTCTCTCTCTCTCTCTGGAATACAGTGAATGACCTTTGGGTCTTCCAGGTCTGACTTCCAAACTCTAAACACTTCCTAGCACCTGCTCTCGTGCTAGGATAGAAACCTTGTACTGTAGTTTTTTTCATCCACGGGCTTGGGACTGGGGCTGGGGCTGCAAGGCTTATAGGACTGGGTATATATGATCTTCCAGATCTAACATTTTTTCAAATTTCTGAGCAATTATGTGTGCTTACAATACAGGACTTATGCTAAGTACTATATGCTATGTATAATGTTGTATACAATACCATTCATGTACTCAAAGATTTTACCATTATTTGTAAACACTAAAGATATCAATAGCACAAAGCAGCCTTTAATCAAATTTTGACTCAAGTAGCAAACTACATTCCACTAATTTCACCAGTGTTAAAATTTTATCCTAAAGTAAGTCTGATGGCTTATTCCGGACAATTTCAATTGTCAAAAAGTTTCTATTATTCTCTACTATAAAGTTTCCCTTCAGTAAGGAGAAATATTCTGCTAAAAAAGTTTAAAATAAAATTTTCTAATTTTTTTGTTCAGATTTTTCATTAGTATTTGAAGAGATAATGTTCTAATGTGAAGAACATCTCTAAATACATCAACATACAACATGCTAGATAGGCTCACCCTTGTTCAATATGAAGGGTTTGTAATCAAATTTGTGTTAAGTTGTGAAAGGAAGTACCAGAGCCATTCCACTTCATTTTACATGGTTCCCTGACTGAAGAAGTTTTTCCCATATAGAATTCTGGACAATAACATGGTCCATGAACAGATTTCTACCTGGTTGGCAAGCACAATTTCTTTAAGACAAGAAATATTTTTGAGAAGCCCTAATTTGCATTCATATTAATTGACAAGTACTATCTATGTATTACTAGCTATAGTAATAGAAACCATGAGTGATTTTAAGGGCTATTAAACCAAGATCTTTGATAGAAAATGCTATACATGAGTCTAAGTGTGAATCAGCACAAATATATTAATATAAAATGTATATTTTAAAAATCCAATAAACTGAAAACATCAGTGTGTGCTACACATACAAGGCTGCATTGTTTAGTGTATTAGCTATTAAAAAGTTGATATAAGAGTAGGCAAGGTACTTACGCAGTGGCCAAGCTGAAGAAAGCACAGGGAGAAAAGGTGAAATATATTATCAGCAATGAATAAGTAGCATAAAACAGAGGGAAAGCAGCAGCTTGTCAATAGGCAATCAGTCAATGAGCATTTATTAAGCTATTAGGCAATGAATTAATCTGGGGGATACAAAAACAGTCTCTGCTCTCAAGAAACTTATAGTTTAATGGGAGATATGAATAAATAAACATCAAAAAATGAAAAAGTTCTACATGAAATTCTTAAAAGTAGAATTACAGGGGGGAAAGGGAGATTAATTTAAACAGGAAAATAGCAAATCTTTCAAGGAGTTATCTAGAACAATAGATGAAAATCAATCATTATGAATATAAAGAATAAAAGTGACAAAAAGATAAAATTGCCTTCATAATGTAAAAGTTCTTCCATTCCTACAAATGAAAATTGTTTTTAAATGATTTACATAATTGGAAGGGATAGGGGGTATATAAGCTAGGTTCTATTACTTAACACTAACATTTCTCATGTTGCTTCCACTACATAAGTGAAAAACTATTTCTAAGTCCATTAACCATGGTGATGGGATAATTTAAACCCAAAGGTGAATATAAACCCTCATTTGCTGTCCTTCAAAGATCATCTATTTTAAAACAGATGTTGGCATGTCCACTTAAATAGAAATTAACTTGAAAAACCATTTATCTCTTCATTTTTTCCAACCCCCTTCCCCCACCTTCTTCCAGTGTGCAGGAATAAAACTGTAATTATTCTTCTGGGAGTCTGAGGAGGGAAATCAATCACTACAAGTCAGAAAAAGAGATAAAAACTACAGTGTAAGTACTTCCTTTTTCATTTGGAAAATATGATTCAGGAAAGGCTTTGATTGGGAAGGGGGAGAAATTAACTGGACAAAATCCAATTAGACGGGGTCACTGGCTACCTGGATCTGCTGCCAATGGAAGAAGTACAAATGCTTGAGAAATATGAAATAAGAGCTCTATTCAAAATGCTGAAAAGCACAGCTACACATTATAAGCCTTGCCTGCCCATTCTGCCCTGGTGAAACATTTTTTAGCTGTGCATTCTATTGTTTTGGTCCACAGGAATGCAGTGGGTGGGAATGTGCAAGATGATAGAGGTCACAAATACCTACACCATACACACTGTCTAATCTTGAAGGCTAGTGGAAAGGCTGTCAGACTATATAGCAATGCCTCAAAGTTCCCACTGTTTCTAACTGTTTGGAATTCTTACAGCTGATGTGCATCCATTGAAATGGTCATCAAAGTACTTTCCAATGTGCCACAGGATGAGTCACACAGGTGGACAGCTTTCAGTGAAAATGTTATTCTACAAGGAGTCTCATATCTAGAAGTAGCTGTATTTGCTACAATTATCTACTCAAGTTTTCCCCCCAGCTGCTAGGAAGTGCAGAGCAAATCCAGGGCTGGATTTGAAGTCAGGAAGATCTCAGTTCAAATCCAGCCTCAGGTACTTGTGATAGCTGTATGACCCTGGGCAAGTCATTTATGACTATTTCCTCAAATGTAAAATGAGAATAATAATAGCACCTACCTCCCAGGGCTGTGTTGAGGATCAAATAAGATCATATTTGTAAATCATTTAGCACAGTGACTTATTAAAGGCTTGTTTCCTTCCTTCCTTCTTTCCTGTTTATCTAAGAGGAAATTAAGATCATAGGAATAGGAGTTCAAACTTTCAATTTTTACTCTCCTCCAGATAGTGTATGGTGATAAAGGGATTTTTAAAAATATCCAAAATGGATACAATCAAATGCTAACTTTAATGATGTTATCTTAGCTCAAAACATTCTTACATTTCTCTTTGGGAAATATCTTCCTGATCAATAGTAATAATGCAACTCATCAAAATATGTGAGATGCCTACTAGCTTATGGACAGAGCTCATTGTAGACTGGAAGAGAATCTGAATTCTTCAAGGCTTTCCTAGCGTTGAATAAGCTCTGGAAGCCACCCAAGTGGGGTGGACTCTGAATATAAATGAACTCAGTTAGGGACTAGGCCTTTGTCCAGAAATCAATCTAGTAAAATTCTGAGAGCATTCATCACTATTAGTCATTACATGATAAATACTCTTGGCCAATGGCTACTACACAACGAGGCAGAGCAATAAATGGAATATTGGACTTGAAGACTGGAAGACCTGAGTTCAAATCTTTCCTCAGACACAACTTCTCACATCCTGAGTTATCTCATAAAATGTCAATAATCATAGCTTGTTCCCTTTGTATGACATTCTTTTCCAACCTATCCATTTTCATAGGTTGTTCCTCAATTTCTAGAATGCATTCTCTTGCCAACACTGCCTCACTGCTTGGTTTTCCTCAAGGCTCAGTTTAAGGGCCACCTCTCCTAGATGAGGTCTATCCTGATCCACCCAATTCCCACTTCACACTCTCCAAATTAATTTATATAAATATATATTGTCTTATCTGTACAATCCTTGAGAGTAAGGACTACTTATTTTTGTCTTTGACATTACAGCATCTACCACATACCTGGCTCATAGTAGGCACCTAAGAAATGTTTGTGGAATGAATGAATAATAAAAGCTAACATTTATATATCATTATAAGTTTTGCAAAGATCTATACATACATAGATATATTTATTCATTCACATACACACAATTTAATTTGATCTTCAGAACAGATCTGGATAGATGCTAGGATCATCATTTTACACATAAGTCTCAGAAGGGTTAAGTGACTTCCTCAGGATCACAAATATAGTTAGGTGTCTGAGACAGGATTTTAAATTTGGTTGTCCCTGACTGCAATAACTATCTTCTATCATTATGTCATCTAGTCATGTCTGAGAGAAACTAAGGAAGCCTTCATAGAGGATGGGTTCTTAAAGAGTGTTGAAGGGCTCAACAAGGATTGTTGAAGGGCATTCTAGATCTAGGAGAATGTGAAAACAGAGGTGGGGAGGCAGAAAAGTATGTGAATAGTATGGTTCAAATGGAGGTCAGAATACATGAAGAATAGTAGTATGAAGAGTAGTACGAAGTCTATAAAAGTAGGATGACACCAAATTGTGAATGTCTAAAATGCCAAGTTTAATGGCTTAGTCATTATGTGGAAGACTATTAAAAACCACTGAAGGGTTTTAAAAAGTGGTGTAACATATTAGACCTATGTATAAGGATTAATTGGTATTGATGTAAAAATATGAATTGAAGTTGGAAGTAAAGAGTGGAAGCTGAAGACAAGTAAAGAAGAACTTGGATGGCAGAAGTAAGAAGAGAAAGAAAGGTAGATTTTTGAAGCAAAAATCATTGGCAACCAATCACATGTAGGAGATAAAACTATTTAAAGCTATTACTGTTGAGAGAAACGTAGAAGGCAGAAGGAAGAATAATAAGATTTTTAATAAATGATAAGTTATGCTTTGAACACGTTCAGTTTGAGATGCTGGAGGGACTTCTAAGCAGAGGTAATGAACAAAAGAACTGAGTAAAATTTCAAATGTCAAGAAATAATAAGTCCATGGGAACTATCAAGCTTAAAGTATCAGAAAGAGACATCAACAAGGGGTTTGTTGCAGGATGTTGAAGTTAGGAACAGAAATAGGAGAATATAGTGACACAGAAGCCAAAAAATGAAGAGATACTGAAAAGTAAGAAATTATTTTCGAGCAAATTTCTCTAACAAATGTGATTTTATATGTGTGTGTGTGTGTGTGTGTGTGTACACACACATACATACATACACACACATATTAAAGATAAATTTAGCCAAATTTATGAAAATAAATACAATTTGACTCCATGGATATAATATGTAACATTCTGTCTTTTAAATATTGAAATATATTTATGCAATATAGTATAAGTACAACTACACAATATGTATCTCTATGTGCACACATATAAGCTTCAAAATATATAGTTATTCTTTTCCAAAGTTGATAATAGATTAAATTCAGTGAAAGTAAGGCATGTTCATATAAACCTTTATAGAATATTTAAATAGCTATTATGGGGGCATATGTTCGCACTAGAGCCAAACCATTACTCAAATGATCTCAGATCTCAGCATTCAAATGAGGAATCATAAAATTTAATTTTAAAAAATGAATAAATAAAATTTTATTGCTTTAAGAGACCTCTGGAAGTTTATTCATCTGCCTACATGTAACATCACAATTATGTCATTCCAAATAAATCAGTCTACAAACTGTGTTTCCAGTGGTAAAAAGATATTTAGCCTGAGAAATTTATCACAGAATTTTAGAGCTCTTATTGTTCAGTCCTGATCAGCTATTCATGACTGCAGTAGACCAGGTCCTTCTATGCTCCATGATCTCCTAAAGTCTGCCCAAGTCTGTATTTGTTGTTTCAGTTATCTATCTTCCTCTGCTGTCTCCTACTCCTTTTATCTTTAATGAGTCATCTTCTCCTTCTCTGACCAAAGTATTTAAACTTCAGTTTCAGTATTTGACCTTCCAAGGAACAGTCTGAATTAATTTCTCTAAGTACTGACTGATTTGATTCCCTTGCTGTCTAAGGGATTCTCCAAAATTTCCCCCAATTTGTGGCCCTTAGCTTTCCTTACAGTCTTTCACAGCCATACTTTGCTACTGGAAAAGCCATGGCTCTGAATATGCAGACCTTTGTAGACAAGGTGATAAGTGTTGTTTTTTTTTTCCATATGCCTTCAGATTTGCCATAGCTCCTTAGTGTTCTAGGAGATCTTAGATCACTTGGTCCAATCTGCTTATCCTTCAGATGAGAAACTGAGGCCAAAATTGATTAAATGTATGCCTATGGTCACAAAGTTGATCAGAAGGATTGGTGCTAGCATACTGCTCTTCTAATGTCTAGTTCACTATCCACAGAGGTTGAAAATTTCAGAAAAGTACCTCTAAGCATAATTACAAGGTCAGACAGCAAGCCAACTCCCCTTCCATTTTCTTTGTCTTAATTCCATATCATAACTGGGTATAGGTGATTAATTGAATCCTAACTCAGTTTTTTTTTGGGGGGGTGGATGGTACTATAAGGAATCCAGGTGTATATTAATAATAACAATGGATAACTTTTATAAAATGTGCTAAGTGGTTTAATATTATTTTATAAGTTGATCCACACAACAACCCTAGGAAACAGGTACTATTATTATCACACACCCCCATTTTACAGATGAGGAAAACTGAGGCACAAAAAAGGTTTGGGGTTTTTTCTGACTTGCCTAGGCTTACACAGCAAGTAAGTGTCTGAGAATAGATTTAAACTCAGTTCTTCCTGACTCCAGGTCCAGTACTCCATCCAATGTACCATCTAATTTCCCTAGCTGCTATTGGGAAGGAAAAGGAGTAGTATCAAACAAGAGTTCATTAAAAAATGTGAATTTGTTTAACAAGATTTTCAAACTACAAAGCTAAGCTAAAGGTTAAAAAAAAAAGACCCAAACAAATGAAATAAAAATTAAAAACCTGACCTTTAAAAAAAATCAAGTCTCATTCTCATATCTAATGCATGTTAGATCAGATGAGTACCTGGGCAAGTCATTTCATAAGGTACTATGATAATATCCTTATTTAAAAACTGAGGAGCAGAAATATTAGGATAAAGTAGATAGAAGACATGACTTCCTCTGGCTCTGGCTCTGGCACATACTGGGTAGGTGAACAAGTCACTTAATTTCTCATTAAACTCAGCAACTTTCTAAGACTAGTGGTTGCAATGAAAATGCTAAACTGCATTGGTCTCAGGAGTTTCTTCTCAAGGAAAGTTCCCTATGTCAGTAAAATTGAAGGTTTTATTCTCTACTGGGAGATATCCTAATCCTTATCCTAATATAATAAAATCATGCCATAATTACTTAAAACATGAAGCCCTGTGGAAAAAAAATTGTAAACTTTAACATGTTTTAAGCTTACTGCTACTACAATTATTTAATCATTCTCTGATAAACCATAAGCAGAAGTCAAGAAAAAACCTTGAAAGCTCAAGAATACAAGTTCTAAAAACTAGTATTTAAAATTAAACTTCTTATGTTATAAAATCATAAAATTGGGTCTTTTGGGGAAATAATTTAGCGACACTATTATTGTAAAATAATATTTCAATTAAACAATATAAACAATAATAACATATTTTTATTAAACATCTATGATAAAGAAGACCTTGTTCTAATTATTGGAAACACAATAGAAACAGTCCCTGTTCTCAACAAATACTCCACAGTATTAGATATATGTTGTTTCTGTGTTGGTGTTATTCAGTCACTTTTCAGTCACATCCAACTCTTCCTAACCCCATTTGGACTTTCTTGGTAGAAATAGTGTAGGGCTTTGTCATTTTCTTCTCCAGTACATTTCACAGTTGAGGAAATGGAGGCAAACTGCATTAAGTGGCTTGCTCAGTAGTTACTAAGTGTATGAGGAAAGATTTGAACACAGATCTTCTAGATTCAAGGCCCAGCACCCTATTCATTGTGTCACCTAGCTTTCATATGTTCATAAGATATATAAAGATAAGTAAAGAGTAAGCAATTTTAGGTGGGATAGAGTATAATAACTGAAAAGATCAGGAAAGGCTTCCAACAGGAGGAGACACAAGTTTGCCTTAAAAGAACTTAGGGATAAGAAGTATATATGAGAAAGGAAATTTTCAAATTTGTGCTCAAGTATCAGTCAGATGCCATGGCTAATGCCAGAATTATTAGCAAACAGCACTATGTAAATTGTAAAACACCATATCAAATGCTACCAAAATCTCACTGGATTTTTGGCATAATATATATTTATATATATGAAATAAGATAAAAAGGCAATAGAGCCACAAAGCCCATCTGGAAAACAATTTGCTGTAACTTAAGCAACTAGGAGATATAAAAGAGAGATAAACAAATATGAAAACTTATTGTCCGGGGACTAAACTAGCTAAATTTGGAGAAGTAAATATTGAAGTTGCCTTCAAATGTATTTTTTTTTTTGATACGGCAACTCACAAAGACCACCACATAAAGAGGTGTTGGAATGATGGGAAGACTAACAATGATAATACTAAAGATGAGATTAACTAGCATTTATATAGTATTCTAAAGTTTACAAAATGTTTTTAAAATATTTCCATTTATCATTACAATAACCTTGGGAGGCAGATGCTATTGTTATGCTCATGTTACAGAAGAGGAAACGCAGGTAGTTGAAGGCTAAGTGACTTGCCCAGGATCATACAGCTTGAAAGTGGAAGAATCTGAACTCAGAGTTTCCTAACTAGGGGGGTAGCTAGGTGGCACAGTAGATAGAGCACTAACCCTGGAGTCTGGAGGACCTGAGTTCAAATTTTACCTCAGACATTAAATAAATTGCCTAGCTGGGTTACCTTCGGCAACTCATCTAAACCCATTGCCTTAAATTAATAAAATAAAAAAAAAAGAATTTCCTGACTCCAGGTTCATCAGCTCCATCTACTGCGTCACTTAATTGCCTTACAAATTCTTAGGTAATGGGATAGAAAAAATGAGTTCTCTTAAAAATATGCCTTTTTTTTAGAGGATCAAATGGGGTTCTAACATTCTATAATAGCTAACTTGGAGAACAAATAGAATCAGAACTTTTATCATATGCTTTTACTCCCCCAGTTACACCCTATGGAGATATAGTATCAGACTCCAGGAAAAAGTCAACTCAATTCTGAGATTATTTTCTCATATGCATATACTGAAATTAGACTTACCTCACAACTGCTGAGATCAAGAGAAACCCCCTTCAGATTATGATTGCAAGCCAACCCCAATAAGAGTGCTCTGAAAAAAAAGAAAAGAAAATTAGATGAAACTAACAAATTCAATTTTTTTTTAAAGAAAAGTCAAAATTCTGATTAAACATGCTACCCACCTCCAGAGAAAGAATCGATGGAATCTGAATGCAGATTGAGGCATACTTTGAGGTTTTCTTTCTTTTTTTTTTAGAGGGGTTTGTGATTTTTTCCTTTCTAAAACATAGCTAATATGGATATATGTTTTACATAATGACATGTATAATCAATTCCAAACTGTTGCCTTTTCAAGGAGGGAGGGAAAAGGAGAAAATTTTGAACTTAAAATTTTATAAAAACAAATGTTAAAATTTGTTTTAATATGTTACTAGAAAACTGATTAATTAAGGAAGTCTGGCACACATTTTAATGAGTGTTGGAAGAATGAAAATTACCTGAAATCATAGGTCTAACAGATAATATCATCTCAGTTTTTTTTTTTTTTATTAAATCTGAGTGTGAAGGGGTGGCTAGGTGACGTAGTGGATAGAGCACTGGCCCTGGAGTCAGGAGTACCTGAATTCAAACTGGGCCTCAGACACTTAATAATTACCTAGCTGTGTGGTTTTGGGCAAGCCACTTAACCCCATTTGTTTTGCAAAAAAAAAAAAAAACCCTAAAAATAAAATCTGAGTGTGAAACTATGTATCTTTAGACTTGGTTAATGCCTGGGGTTAGTTTGTGCTGAATTGTCCTTCCCCCCCCCCTTTCATTTTTACATCATGTTATAATGAGGAAAGGAATAGGGAACAACCTATCTGAAAATCAAGATGATATAAAAGCAAAAGATATCAATGCTTTTCAAAAATTCAATTCAATTGTATTTCCATTTTTTGGCAACATTGATAAAAACAGCTTTGTAGCTTTCTTTGATCTTACACAGTAAAAGTTCTATCATAAATGCAAAAGCCAACAAGATTGCTATTCCTATGCAAATAAATTAACAGTAAAACTAATTGCACACTAAAATTAATAGGAGTTCATCAAAGATAATTCCTACCTGCATCTACTTTAGAGTATCATTAATAATGCTTAGATTATTAGATAATTGTCCTCAGAGCAGCAAAGAAGATAAAAGACAGTGTCTCCAAAGATTTTATTTTCGAGTGCAGAAATCATATTCGGTGTTGTTATTACAGGGTTCAAAATTACCAGTTTAGCAGATAAAAGATACAGACTATTTCATTTTAGCAATGATTAGAAAGTTGAACCTGTGAAAATTCACTCATTCTCCAATTCATTTCTTACTGTGATCTTAGGAAAACTAGAGCTTGAAGCTATCTTTAAGAAAGGGATTAATGTTGATTCATCTCATAGTGTATCTACCTCCCTCGTGAAGTGACTAAATCTAACTCAGCATGAAATGACCAAAGGAAAATTATTTAAACATTTCCCTTGCATGTGATCATGAGTTCAGACCTCATTAATCCAGATTGTGTAATCATTTGGACAAAAGCCCAGATGACACTTGCATTAGCAACATCAACAACAAAATAATTTGATATGCAAATCAACAGGATAAAAGACTACAAGGAAATATATTTCCTAAAATCAAAAACCACTCTGACAGCCCCCACATTGTATATAAAAATGTATATGTTTTAGTTAGTGCCTGATTCTTGTCTTTTCATAAAATGGTGTCATAGGATTTCTATATGACAATGCTTTTTTGGCCGATGGTTTTAGTCAACCTATTGTGTTAAATGAAACTGAATTTCTTTCAAAATACTGAATGGGAGTAATTTACAATGTTCACAAATTCAAACTTTACTTCCCCTAAAAATGACAATGAGGAAAGTACTGAATTACTTCCACCACACGTACACTTTTATATCCCTTTCTCTTCAGTTGTCAGTCTCTCAGAATATGCCTCTATGTATATTTCCAAATCCATTTGACTAAAGTAAGAAAAAACATATAATTCAGTAATATAAAAATCTTTTTTTTCAAGTTTTTATTATGCTTAAAAACAAATTCACTTTTTTACTCAGCTATTTTAGCATTGAGAAAATAGAACCTCACTTATTACCTTGCCTTTTTCTTTATTTCCTTGTCTTATGTTCCTTTGTCCATTCCTTTTCTAATCCCATTTATTCTTTGTTCAGATAGCATGATTGGAATAGAAAAAAATTGGAAAATACACCTTCAAACATAATAAGAGTCTTTGATTCTTGAGGATTATTGGGAAAGATTATTTGGGTATTGGCCTTGCTTCTTTATATTTTATCATTTGAATTTTTCAAATTGATAATATCAAAGGGAGATTTACATTTTTATTCTAATATATTTTTACAATGCTATCTTTGTTTTTGGGGGGTTTTTTGTTTTGTTTTTTTTAGGATTTTTGCAAGGCAAATGGGGTTAAGTGGCTTGCCCAAGGCCACACAGCTAGGTAATTATTAAGTGTCTGAGACCAGATTTGAACCCAGGTACTCCTGACTCCAAGGCCAGTGCTTTATCCACTATGCCACCTAGCCGCCCCTACAATGCTATCTTTGAATGAATTTTTTTTCCTTTTTGATGTTTTTTCTGGTAAAGTTAAGACTATAGGAGTAATTATATACATTAAGATTTATAACTAAAGTAAGCTCACAATTACTCAGGAAAAAAATTACTCAGAGAGCCAAGGAACAAAAATAACTCAAACAGTAGAAACTGTCATTCATTTAATGATGAACCAAATTTCACTGGACTACTTTTTGAAACAATTATTTTATTTATCTAAATTCATTTATGAACAAATCTAAATTCATTTAAGAACTACTTTTTTTCTTCAAAGATCCCTCCAAATATAGACTACTAAGACAGCAAATGATAGTTGAGTTGTAGGTTTAATTTCCTTGTTTTTGAATGGCTAATTCTATATTTCAAAACACTCCAAAGTAAATTTATTAAAAATACCAAGTCAAACTTTTTAAAAAGAAAAATAATTAGTACATATTGAATCCATAATGGCAAGATACCTAAAACAATAGCCCTGGGATATTTCTGAACCACACTATGTAATCTCTCCTGCAGAGCTCTAAGAAAAACATCAAGGCACAGAAACTCAATGACCTTTGAAGTAAGCATGAAATGCTTCAGTTTGGATGCAAAACATGGCCTCAAAATGAAAGGCCAAGTAATGAAACAAATAATTCCCCTGCTTTAAAAAAAAAAATCATTAGGTTTGCCCCTTAGCTCTCTTAAAAGAAAAGTGGGCCAAAAAGAGCGAGGAAAATTTCTGAGGGAGACAATGTTCTTATTTCACAATTAAAAGCTGTTAATGTAATCATTTCTAATCATTAGCATCACTCCACCTCATATCCAGTCCTTTTCCATATACCTATTACCAAAGACTTCTCTAAAATCAGACTCTATCTGATTCCTACTCCATCAAGGCAGAATTGCTTCCTTATTTCTTTTCAGAAGTATCATCAGCCCAATATCTAAGTATTTACTATTAACATTGTCAATTATCAATCATCATCACAGAGAAAAATTATTCAAATCTGTGAAATTTAATCTCTAGTATATATGCAGAAATGAAACAAGCCTGTTCATTATCAATAAAATTTTTAATATACTTCCACAAAGCAGCCACAAAGGTGAACGGATTATTGATTTCATATGGTGATAAATTTATACAAGTATTGATATAGCACATTCATATTATGAAATATGCTATCTAGATACAGTAAACTTTTATGCAGGTACAGAATTGGAATATCCTGAGTATAACAACCGTGCAAGACATTTAATATAGAGAACAGCAATCCTTTAAAAATTAGATTAAAATACACTCAAATAAAACTATTCTAAACATTAACTGATATTAGTGATTAAATGATCCCAAAAATCCTCATCAGATATATAAACATAAATGTTTAGAGAATTCTCATTACATAAATTCAAAGTTTATATTTGAAAATAAACACCATGATCATCCCCTAAGAGGTCCACCCACAAAAAATAACTAGCTTTATAAAATCCTTATAATTACAAAAATATAATTATGTGAAATTATAATCAATGTCCATAAATTATTCGAGTTCTATTTTCTAAATAACAGAAAATTTTATTTTCATTTTGTTTTTCCACTATGATGCTTTCATATCATCGAAACAACCAAAAGACAGTTAGATAGAGAGATAAGAAAACATGGGCCTGGGTAATTTGTCCCTAAATAAATATATAGAGTTTTCTTATCATTAAGTTAGTCAAAATACTTGGTGTAAAGAACAGAAACAACACCATAATCTACATTCCAGATTATATATAATGTGAGAAGATTCCCGAGGAGTAATTAATCATCCATCCCTTCACCCTGTTCCCCACCAAAAAAAAAAAAAATATCCTGGTGAGCAAAAGATTTCATGAAAGAAAAAGATGAGCTAAAGACTCTTTATTACAAGCTGCTAATAACAGCATCAATCTTATGGATCTCATGCTCCAAGTGGTCAAAAAGAACATGACGGAGGCTTAGAAGCATTTTGATTGAACTTTTGGATTACATCTCCTATTCTTCAAAAAAAAAAAATCACCTAGAAAATTGAACTTCAAAAACTCTGGAGAATAAGAACAAGACACTTACTTTAAAGGCTCTGGAGAGAGTTTGGTGCCTGATAAGTTGATCTGCATCAAGGCAAGAGAACTGCTGAAAAACTGTTTGAAAGATGGGGGAACATCTTTTCCCTTCCTGTAAATCAAAAAACATAACAGGTTAGCACTGACATTTTTACAGCAATATATAATTCCAAAATGGTAGTGTCAACAGATATACAATTACCAATGGCTGAACACTGATCTTTGGGAATTAATGGATGGAATGGTCAAATTTTCAGAATCACTTTAAAGGTGAAGAAAAAAACTAACCCAACAATCCCAAATCAATTCACAGGAGATGGAAATATAAGGAAGAAATATAGCCTGTAAACCAATAAAACGTTATTCATAAAGTCCTTACTGTATCCCAAAACAATCCCAAAACGCCATTCTCTTTTCTCAAATAAACTAATATTGGTTGACCTTTTTTATAATGTCAAAGGGAAGCCTGGGATTTAAAAGTGAATGTATAGAATTTGGTTTTAAATAAGATGCCTTTTGGGCGTGGGGATGGCTCTCTGGAAATTATGCATTAGGAAGCATAGATGAAGGACAGCTAGATGGTTCAGTGAATAGAGCACCAGTCCTGGAATCAGGAGGACCTGAGTTCAAATGCATACTCAGACACTTAATACACACTTAGCTGTGTGACTTAGAGCAAGTCACTTAACCTTACTGCTTCAGAAAACAAAACAAACAAACAAAAAAAAAGGAAATATAGATGAAGTCAAAATGAAAGATGAATAGAAATTAAAAGCAAAAAAACACACACACACACACACACACAAAAAGAGGATTTTGGCAGCAAGGAACAACTTGCAATTGTTGAAAGCCCAGAACTATTTCAAAAAGGTTGGGAATCAAGAAAGACTATCATCCGAGAAGAATGAGTGATGGTAAAAGAGAGATACACAGTGGGTGTAGTCAGACGTCCCATTAAAGACCTTGGTGGGACTTGCAATTAGAAAAAAAAAAAAACCCAAAGTCAGTTGTTAGGAAGGGAATGGAATAACAGATCAGTAGCTTGAATGATGTATGAGCATTTATGAATTTTTAAAGGTCTCAAGGGAAAGTTTTAAGTATTTTGAGGATTTGATGAAGATTTCTGTTTAGAAGACAATCTACACTATTCAGTCATTTGTCAGCTGTATCCAGAGCTTCATGACATCTTTGGAGTTCATTTTACAGATGAGGCATCTAAGGCAAACAGGAATAGAAGACTTGCTCAGCATCTAAGCACCTGAGGCAAGATTTGAACTTGGGAACGTAAGTTCCTAAACATCTGAAAAATGTTACTAAGACCCAGCATTCTAAACATTGTGCCACCAAGCTGCTCCACCCTAGTGGAGGCAAATCAATAAAATCTCAATTATTTCAAAACATAAACGTATGCCTTTATTAAGGGGTAAAAACGATCAGTGAAAGAAGGTCTCATTTGAAAAGACAATTCATTGACTAATTCTGCTCACAACCCCTACCTGTCCTTATTAATATTGGAAAAATCAATGAGACTCATGTACAAACAACTTTTGAATTATTTTGATCTGAGACAAATCACTAAACAAGATGGAAAATAGGAACAGAAAGAGATATGTCAGGCCACATTTTCTGTTGCTTAACTATTATTTTTCCTGATACACCAATCCCATTTGATTAAAACATGCCCATGCTCCCACAGAAATGACAGAAAAGGGAAATATCCACCACTTCAAATACATGTTCTGGCCTTTAAAAGAGAAGCAAATGGAATAAAGTCAGCAAACGCTGCATCACTAGAGCTAAGAAGTAATCCAGGATTTAAGAGTGACAGATAAGAGCAACAGATTAGAGAGACTGTACTACTGATCTGGAAAACTTTCTCCATTCTGTTCAGTGGCTATGGTTTTTAGTATCAAAAATAACTCCCTAGTATCACTGTCAATATTTTGAAAAGGTCAAACTAATACTAGAGGATACATGCAATTTAAGGGAAAAGAGAATTTTGTCATTTTGTTCTACTTGACTAAAAGAAAAATGAGTATTTCTATACTTGTATTAAGGGGATTATAAATTTCCAACAATCTTCTCCCAAGAATAGCAATATCACTACAAGACTCCAGGGCAGCTAGGTAGCACAATGTATAGAGCACCAGCCCTGGAGTCAGCAGGACCTGAATTCAAATCTGTACTCAAGACACTTAATAATTACCTAGCTGTGTGATCATGGGCAAATCATTTAACCCCATTGCCTTGTAAAAATTAAAAATAAAAAAAAAAGATACTGAAATGATTTGTCTGTGACTTCATGATCCTACTCTACCTTTTTTAAATCAATTTGACAGATTTTGTTATAAAAATTAATTTCTCTTTCTGTTTCTTTTCTTGTGAAATAATCTTTAGTAAAGTCATAAACTATCCTTATAAGATTTAAGAAATCATAATAGGCTTATTTTACTCATGCCATTTAATGGTTCTCAAGAAGGCAATATTCTTTTTATCTAGGAAATTGCAATTATATACATGTTTAAGAATTTTACCCAAATCAGGTGAACTTACCAAACTTTTTTTTTCTAAATGGCCTTCTACATATCAACTCACCCAATCAATCATTCATAGTTATATCTAAACTGGTCCGTTTTATGGTCTTAAAAGCTTACTGAAGTACATAAATTTACAATCTGAGCCAAGAAGCAAGGGTTTTGGAAATCTTCTCATGAGATTAATTCTATTGACTTCTCTAACCAGTCCAGTGACTTTCTACATCCAATCCAACTGTGCCCTTTAACCTATTCTCTCTCTCTCTCTGTAAATCTCTTATTCTAACTTGAAGGGAAGAACTGCTTAAATAGAATTTATGCTAACATTTTGACAATTTAATTATATTTGTGATTTAATGTATAATAAAGATAGCATACACATACATAAAATTTTCATTATAAATTTTATAAATATCACTATCCTCACATTCATACCATATATAGTATTGTATACTTACATAAGTATTTTGTTATACATTATCTTTATTATATAGTAAATCACAAATTTATTTAAATTGTCAAACTGTACATATACACAGGTTAAAGTTTAAAGAAATGCTCATTTATAAATCCTTTTCAGGGATGAGATTTTTACATGATTAGATTTCCTAAGATCAGAAACTTTGTGCTTTCTCAGCATCAGAGCTCATTTTTTTTATTCATAGCAATTTTTGAAGGACATCTATATTACACATATAGATGACATAGACATATATACATATTATATATATATATATGTATATATATATATATATGACACACCCTGTTTTCTTAAAGAATGCAAACTGAATAAAACATGATTCTTATAATTTTAGGGTGGTTGTAGATATTACTATTATAGCTCTTATTTTAATATAGGGAAATATAGTGGTGGCCTCAGATACTGTGGTGATGCAATCAAATGTCCTCTTTAGGGCAATCTTCCAAGACCAAAAGTTGTAGAAGGGTTGAATATCAGCACCAGTAAGAGATTTCTCCATCAGTGCATCTCTAAACTGATGAATACATAGATCCAAGACCAAAACAAAACTTTACAAAAGGAAAAAACCTGTAGGATTTAATAACCTTAGAGAATTATTAGCATTGTCTGAAAGCCTAATGGTTTAAAATTTCTGGGACGAAGTAAAAGATTTCATCCTTGATACATAATTGAAATTAATGGTGCTCAGAAGGAAGGTCATACCGGTGAGAAAAGACAGTTCTGGAGAGGCTGAGGACAGTTAAATGTTGAAGGCATCCCCGAAGGAGTGCTGCACAGACCTGAAAAGTAAAAACCTCAGATTGATTATCAAACATCTCTGGTTATATTAAGTATATATTACTCAGCATAAATTCTACTGTATCACAACTTAATGGATGCTAAGATTCCAAGGCAAAATAAAGAAACATTACCATGTCCAGGGCACACTCTGTGTTAGATAGATCCAGGTGAGCAATGGCATTCGGTTGAGCCAAAAAGTTGTATAGGTACTTAGAAAAAAATAAGAAAGAAAAACTAGTTAACTATTAAAAATGCTAAAAATAAGAATAATTATACTAGAGTTTTTAAAAATTAGATATTTTAGAAAAACTAGAAAATATTTCTCTTATATTTTTCCTGCTTCCAATAATATTATCACAATTTTTGTAACAATTCCATATTCTAAAAACAAATCTCCAAAAATATTTAATTCAAAGCTAAGCTTAAGATAAAACATGAGAAGTCTCCAAATGAAATCTGAACTCCCCAAAGCCTTGCCTGTAATGCATCACTAAATTTGTTTAATTAGCTTAGTTTTATGCTATACCATTTTAAAAAGTGATAATTAATTTTAACTCCTGGGACTGAAATGCCACCTGAATTATAGCCACTCTCTCAAAATGGTAATCAATTTTGGAAGTTCAAATAAAGTCTTGTACTCTTGTTAGGATCACCACTAATTTGAATCTGAACCATATGATGCTCTCTGGAAAGACTTTGGTTTGATATATAGTTGATCTTCCTGTCCTAAAATACTTTAGAAAATCTAAGAAAACAGACCTTTCCCAAAAAGCAAAATCTTAGATGACTGATATATTCTCATTTAGCTGTTGTTTGGTTACCTAACAGTTTTTAAATTGGTTCTCATTTAATTTTAAAACTCTACAATTTATTCTACCTCAAAATTTCCTACAATTTCTTAGCATGTTATTGTCTAAATTAGGTCTCTGCATCCATCCCTTTAGAGGGATTATAGCAAGAGTTGGGATTATCAGTTAAGGTGATACCAAAGGAAGTATATAACAGTCATAACTCATCACAGGAAAAAAAAGCAAAAAAATATCTTTTCAGCAGCGTAGATAGAAAATTAGAAAAAATAGAGGGAAACAAAATAGAAGAGAAATGTGACTGTGCCATCAAAACTCTTGGAATAAGGGGAGGCTAGGTGGCATAGTGGATAAAGCACCGGCCTTGGAGTCAGGAGTACCTGGGTTCAAATCTGGTCTCAGACACTTAATAATTACCTAGCTGTGTGGCCTTGGGCAAGCCACTTAACCCCATTCACCTTGCAAAAAAAAAAACAACCCTAAAAACTCTTGGAATAAAAATTAAATTCCTCCCAAGAATCTCATCAACAAGTACTCTCCTTAAGGTCTGACTGATATAGTTTGATCAGTTTAACCAGTGATGACTATCCCAATAGGATGGCAGCCTAGTTGGAATAAAGGCCTTTCTGAACATCTAATCTGAGAATAAAGCTCTCAAGTCAATAGCTGTCTAATAAATTCTTGCTAAATTGTAATGAATGACCAAAGGTAAAATCCAGGATTCATCAAGATCATCAATTTCTATCCAATTTTAGAATTGATTAAAGTATCATACTGAAGAGAGTTACAAGTATTTATATTTTTTATCCATTTCTTAATAAACTAGAGAAAGTACTGTTTTTTGGAATGTTTTCCTTTCATACTTCACCATTTGTGAAGCTCTAGGAAACTCCCTATCATTAAGGATGCCTCTTCTAAAATAACTGGATATTCTAGGGTTATTCAATTATGCTTATTCTTCTGTCAATCAAATCTTTAAATCATACAATATAACCAAGGTCTCAAGGTCTCCAGTTGTTAAGGAATAGCAGAAGGTATGGAATTCTGAACCATATGGGTTATTTGACCAATATTATACATACCACATTTTAAAAAAATTTCATGAATAAAAAACTATTATGAATACCCAAATTAATTACAAAGGATATATGAAAGAAGATGCCATCTGCATCCAGAAAAAGAACTGATAGGTGTACAAAATGATTTTAATTATAAAACACACACACACACACACACACACACACACACACACACACACACACACATCTAATGACCATGGTAGTGGTGGAGAAAATATACTTGATAACTTTATTACATATTTAAAATGAATAGTGAATAGCATATAATAGATTTGTGGTTAAATGTGCAATCATCTTTTTGAAAAAATATATATATATAATACACACACTCTGTTATGGAAACGGTTGTTTAATAAAATAAATTTTAAAATGAATAAAAGTTTTAAAAATATTAGGGGGGAAAAATGAACAACATTCAAAAAGTTTAAATGTTATACTAAAAGGGAATTGTACATAACTCATAAAAATACAACTCTGTCTAAGAAATCAAATGATATAACAAGCAAATCTTACCGAGAGGTCATCTCCCCGAAGAGCATTCCCTGAGAGGTCCAAGTGGGTAAGGGTGGTAGCGATTAACTGATTGGCACTGAGTGATTGAGAAAGGCTATTCACCCCTACAATATCAAGAAAAGTCAAGTTCAATTCTGCTTTAAAGAAAGTAACAGGCTTATTATAAATTTTATGTTAACAGGTTAGCAACAGCAACTCAATTAGAATGTAAAAAAACTAAAGGAGACAATGATTCAGTTCTTCAAACATATTTTCTTTTAATAAAAAATGTGAGTAGATTAAATTACAACAAGAATAGAGATGATCTGTGTTATCTACCTAACTCTCCCCTAAGCTTTGCCCTCAAATACTGCTTTGCTGGCAAAGGCAAAAGAATAGAATGGGATCCTACAGGATTATCTAGTCCAAATAGGTGGCCTGATTGTGCAAGTGAGAAAACTTAGGCCCAGAGAAATTAGGTGATCAGCTCAAAAACATGTAGAAAATATACATGAAAACTTTATTACATATTTAAAATGAATAGCAAATGGCACATAATAGATTTGTGGTTAAATATGCAAAAATCTTTTTAAAAAAGATATATATTATACACTATGTTATGGAAATGGTTGTTTTAGACCATAAATATTAACTGTTATACTAAAAGGCGAAAGGAGAGCTAGTATTTAAATGCAAGTCTTCTAAGGTCCAATCTAGTTCTCTTTCTACAACACCAAGAAGTTTAAAATGTTTCAACAATACTAAATAAGTTAATTGTCCAAATTTATCTAATTCTAAAAACTTGTCAAGTGCTTTGCAGTCTAAATATAGTATTTCAATGATAATTGTGACCATTTAAGAAATAATCATTAATTGACATTAATAACAATAATTTAATATTAATAAATAACATTCTATTATGGACAAGTGAAACAATAAGATAAATACAAAATCATACATTAATAAAAGTTGGAATAATGTGTTATCAATTTGTTAATATAGTAATTGCTAAATTTATTATGTTAACAAAAAGTTAATAAAGTACTTTATTCATTGCATTCACATTTATTTAACATAATATCAAATCAAAATTTACTCAGTATTGTTGAAAGCATAATTTAGGATCTTAGGGTAAGGGCAGGGATATCAGTCCTAATACCTTTATCAGGTAAGAACATATTTCCGATGTTGACTGGTATGAATAATGATAGGATAATTCCTGCAACTTCTTCAGATTTATTATGAGAATCAAATGTGGATTTATGTAGTGCGCTTTCCAAATCCTAAAGCCTCTTAAACGTATTTTTTTTAGAGGTCTAAGAGATCAACAGAGGTTATATTTATGAAAAATCGCCACCTTCCTGCAGCTTTTCTGGTCCTGTTACTGATAAATTTGTACATGCTATGACAAAAACTTATGGAATTCACCAGTATCATATTAAAACATACAATTATCTGCTATTCAACAACCATATAATAAATGTTATTACCAAATGCTTTAAAAAATATCAGCAGAAATAACTTTTCTTTAAGTCATTCCGCTCAGAAGTATGACATAACACAATAAATATAAAGTTGAATTAGATGGCCAAATCATTCTCAATAGCAAAAGGTTACTTGACAAGTATGGGCAATGGGCATTAGGCCAGGATATAAAAATAATCTGAATTGAGTAATCTTGTTTAGTAAGTTTAATTCCAGAATTAGTAAAATGAAGGATTCTTTTCGGCCAGGATATAAAAATAATCTGAATTGAGTAATCTTGTTTAGTAAGTTTAATTCTAGAATTAGTAAAATGAAGGATTCTTTTCTGTTTTCTCCAAATGTTAATAAGCCACACCATAGCAGAAAATTATAAAAATGCAAGAAAGAGAACTCAGATCTATTCTAAATACAAATTTACATCCTATATATGGGTTTGCTGGTCATTTAAACCATACTCTTTATTCTGATATAGGAGTGTTTCCTGCAGCTAGAAGAAGGTGGATATGACTTGACCTAATGAGAATAAAAGGATACAGAACTAGAAAAGTATCATTCATTGAATATCTGTGGAAGAGATAAGGTGCTGATATGAGAAAATTAATAGATTATATGGAAATAAGGAAATAAAACTGAAAAATAGACTGATATAAAAGAATAGAACTGGATGTCCAACAGTCAATGCTCATAATTATTATTTAAGTATCACCAATTGCTCAAGACAAAGTTTCTTTTTTGATCCCAAACCTACATGAAGTTCAACTCAAAGAAGAGAGAGAATAAGGCTTTTTAAAAATAATAAATACTCATATTTATAAAATATTTTAAAATTTAGCAAAGTGCTTTCTCTAGAACTCTATTATGTTAGTTAGACCAAGTATTATGATGGCTCTGTTCATAGAGTTATTACTTATAAGAAGACAGTTTCCAAATCCCTATCTCCTGATAAATAACTTTCACACTAATTTTATACCAATTCTTAGAGCAATTATACCAATGTTATTTATATTATACCAATATCAACTGATATAATAATTTTCTCCTATGAAAATGCACATTTCCAGATATAAGACCTAGAAAGTGGCTATATAAAAATCTCACTTGATTCTTAAATAAATATTTTAATATATAACTTCAGCTTCCAAAATGGGTATTAAGGAGAAAATATGTAAACACTCCCATCACAATACCAAAACATTTTCAGCCCAATTAAAAGTTCTTAAGGAAGAAGATGATTCAGTTATGACAAAGAGAAGAAGTCTATAAATGGACTTAAGGAAAATGTCAAAGTCAAGAGGGGAAACAAAAATGAGAGAAGATAAAAATCTGAAAATTATTTAAAAATAGGGAGCTGATTCTCCCTTACTTTAGGAGTTCCTTTTCAGAAAGTTCCTTTTTTCCATCCTTTTATCTAAACTCCATATGTATAGCCTATAATCACTGAGAGTTGATCATTAATGTCTTCTGGCTGTCATAATTTGCAATGGAGTTTAAGGTTTTAGGAAATATTGGAAAGTTTATGAGATCTAGAATAGATCTCAGGTTTGAGGATTATAATTGCAATTTTCATAGAGATCCTGATGAATAATAATAGAAGGAAAATTAATATTTTCAATTATATGGACTTTAATGAATAGATCCTAGATTGCATGAAGAAAAGGACAAAACAAAATAGTTACAATGACCTCAAGAAATTTGAATAGTCTATTGTAATATCTTTTGAATAATCAAAGAGGGGTAGGGAAAAAATCCACTTATTTTATCCAATGAAAAAATCCATTTTATTTTATCCAATGAAACTACTGACTAATTTTCATCCAAAAGATGAATAAATCATTTTTTTGACATAAGATATTTTGATTAAGGTAAAGGCTGAAATCGATGATCTCTGATATCATATCAATTATGATAATCTGTATTTCTTGAAAGGAACCCAATTTCTAGAATTGGTGCATGATAGCCATTTTCATGCCAATTCATTCTGATTCTTCATCTAGTTATCTTTCTGTAATATATTGCTATTCTAAGAGTCACATCCACATAAATAAATAATTTAACATTGAAATGTGGGGCAGCTAGGGGGCGCAGCAGAATCAGTAGTACCTGAGGTTCAAATCCTGCCTCACTCACTTATTGCCTAGCTGTGTGACCTTGGGTAAGTCACTTAACGCCCTGAACTTAGATAAATTTAAATTTTTTCTTTTAAAACCACATTAAAAGTTCCACTAAGGGGCAGCTAGATGGCGCAGTGGATGAAGCACTGGCCCTGGAGTCAGGAGTACCTGAGTTCAAATCCTATCTCAGACACTTTATAATTACCTAGCTGTGTGGCCTTGGGCAAGCCACTAAATCCCATTTGCCTTGCAAAAACCTAAAAAATAAAAATTTCCATTAACTTTTACATTGATCATCATCATCATATGGTAGGGTTCAATTTCAAATGGAAAGACTGAAAGAAAGAAAGCACTATTAGAAAGGACTGTGGGGGCAGCTAGGTGGAGCAATGGATAGATCACTGGCCCCTAGAGTCAGGAGTACCTGAGTTCAAATCAAGCCCCAGGAACTTAATAATTACCTAGCTGTGTGGCCTTGGGCAAACCACTTAACCCCATTTGCCTTGCAAAAAAACCAAAACCAAAAACAAAACAAAAACAAAAACCTAAAGAGAGGACTGTACTATGAATTGCATGGTTGTACTGTAGGAAAAATAACTTTGAAAAAGAATTTGGTCCAAATTCAAGGTATCTTTATTGACTTATTTGTGTGGCATTGGATAAGTCACTTAAACCCTCTGGGCTTTATTTTCCTCATATGTGAGACATTTGATTGGAAAATATCCCTTCACGCTATATAATTCTATGAAAACTTAATTTTAAGAAAACTGGAAAGATGGTAGATAATATGAGGGGTACACTGGAATTCCTTTCCTAAGCTGCCCAAATTATGAAAACAAATCCTTTCCCTAAGGATCTCAAAGGGTTTTGTAGATTTTGTGTGTTTAGTCATTTTTCATTCAGGTCCAACTTTTCAAGACCATGTTTGGAATTTTCTTGACAAAGATCCTGCCATCTCCTTCTCTAATTCATTTTACAGATGGAAAAAAAACAGACATAGTTATGTGACTTGCCCAGAACAGCTAGGAAATATCCTGATTCTAAGTTCATTATTTTATACACTGACATTTTTATTATATTGTTAGTATAATCTGCTATTTTGCCTATTTTAGAGACAGAGCTAGGAGGCAACAGGTCTGTAATCAAAGGACCTACACCCATGTTTATCCTGACACAACCTATGTGATCTCGAGCAAATAATGTAATCTTACTAGTCCTCCGTTTCCAGTAGACAGCGAGGTGGAACAGTAGGCAGCGTTCTGGCCTTGGCCTAGGGAAGACCTGACCTATTCAATGTGTAATCCTGAGCAAGTCACTTAATCACTTTCATACCCAATTTATTCATCTATAAAATGGGATCAATAATAGCACCTACTTACTCACTAAGATTAAAGGCAGATAACATTCATAAAGTCCTTCATAAACCTCAAAGCACTAAAAAATACTCCACAATGTATAACAAAAAAAAAAAGATAAATATAGGAGAGGTGGTGGGAAAATTGTTAAGTTATGCCCTGGTGTGGATTTGTGAACTGATTCAACCACTCTGCAGAGCGATTTAGAACTATGGCCAAAGGGCATGCAAAACTGTGCATAATCTTTGATCTAACAGCACTTCTACTAGATCTCTATCCCAAAGAGATCATAAAAACGGGGAAAGGACCTACATGGGCAAAAATATTTATAGCAGCCCATTTCATGGTGGCAAAATATTGGAAACTGAAGGAATACCCATCAGCTGGGGAATGGCTGAACAAGTTGTGGTAAATGAATGGAATACTACTGTGTAATAAGAAATAATGAATAAGCAGACTTCAGAAAAACCTGGAAAGACTTGTATGAACTGATGCAAAGTGAAGTGAGCAGAACCAGGAAAGCAATGTACACAGTATCAATGAAAATTGTGTGATGATCAACGATGAATGACTTAGCTTTTCTCAGCAACCCAATGATCTAAGACAAGGACAGAGGACTGAAGAAAAACACCATCTATATTGATGGTCGCTCAAAGCAGAATGAAGCATTTTTTTCAATTTATTATTTCTTATGGTTATTTTTTCCTTTTAACCTATTTCTTCTTCCATAACTGAGACTAATATGGAAATGTTTTACATGATAGCCCATGTATAAACTATATCAAACTACATACCATTTTCAGAAGAGAAAAATTTGGAACTCTAAAGCTTATAAAACTGAATGCTAAAATTTTCACAATATGTAACTGGGGGGAAAAAGTAAAATAATATTAAAAAATTTTTAAAGTAAAAAGTGAAAAATGAAATACTACTCAGCTTTACCATGCTAGATGACTTACAACAGACTTGCTAAAAAATATAGAAAATATCTAGAAAATATCTGATATCTGTCCCTGTCAAGATGAAGGCCCTAAGAAGGCAAAATATTTTGTCTGACATGAAATAAGGAGCTGTCACAAATTTTGATGTTAACCAGTGCTCATTCTACTCTGTTGCAACACACTGGCTCTGACCTTCAGGTTACTTAATTTAGGAGACTATTAACAGCTTAATGTAAATAAGTGGTAACTTTAGTTGTAATCAGTTTAGGAGACTACAGCAAGTAGGTGGTACAAGGAATAGAGAGTTCATTCTGGAGTCAGGAAGATTTGAATTCAAATTTGGCCTAAGACATTTAGTAACTATGTGACCCCAACCAAGGTACTTAACTCTGTGAGCCTATTCCTTCATCTGTCAAATGAAATTGAGAAGGAAATACCAAACTATGCCAGTATCTTTTCCAAGAAAACCTCTAAAGGGGTCATGAAGAGTTTAGAATGATTGTGAATGACTGAACAAAAGCCAAACACTTACTCCTGAAGAAATATGACTTGGTGATTGTCTTCCTTCACATTCTTGATATTTTATACAGTCAGATTGTGATGCTATAGGATGTACAGGATATATAGCTTTCCAGATAAGTTTCATCATTCCTATACAAATCTGATGTCACTACACAGTTCAGAAATCTTTTTAAACTCAGTCAAAAGCTCAGTAGTAATCTAAGCCCAACCTTGATGAGAAGTGCATTATCCCTGATAAGTAGCCAACTAGGATTTCTAGTGATGGAGTAATTTCTTAATAATCTAAGATGAAGGGAGGTAATTACCTCTGTGCATTCAGTTCAATGTCATTTCACACATTAGAAATGACATTATGTATACTGCATGAATATACTATTAGAGGAACACCTATGTTGTCCATCTTCTTTATGGGTATCTCCATTGCTCTGAATGCTGTTTATGAAAATGAATTAAAGTAGAACCTTGATACAATAGTTCTTTGTAATCATGTAGAGTTCAAAGAATCAGAAAAATTTTTTTGACTTTTCGCTTTACAAAATCACCATTTAAAATTCACAACATATACATTTTGGTAACTTGTTCCATAAAACTTGTTATTCCCCTAACCATTTGTAGAATAATAAATTCATCATTGCTGTATAGATGGGTTACAATTCTATTCCACACTATGTTATTTTATTTTTCTCACTAACAATTATCCTATTCTTACAACATGAAACAATTAAGATATAATCCTTATATGGTTTCACCAATATAATTTATACATTTGTAATAGAATTAGAAGCTCCTTATGAGCAGGGACTGTTTCATCTTTTTCCTTTGTATCTCCAGCACTTTAACACAGTGCCTGGCCAAAAAAAAAAAAAAAAAAAAAAAAAAAAGGAGGTACTTAATAAATGTTTGTTGATTTACTGATACTTTAGATTTCAACTATGTAAAAAAATCAGATTACAGGAATAAAATAAATTTATTTCATGTTACTTCTTTCTTTTTTGAATTCCTTACTATTTCTTTTTCTAACAAATGGGAGTCCTTTGGAAGAAATGTTTTTCATCAATGAGCTAAAGGTAAATAAATGCTGACATCCTCAGTATTACTGGGTCTAATAGAAAGAGATAATGACTGAATGGTATGGAGAAGAAAGGGCATGGTCCATGTAGATAAAACAGCAAGAAATTTATGACACAAAAAGAATCAATCTAATTGTTTTTGAAAATTATGTGAAAAGTAGATTTAATCAGATTTTGAAGGGGGGAGTCATTTAAGTATTTTTATAAACCACTGTGCAAATACTTTGCATTCTACTTTTATAATCAATACATGAAGAAAAATATACTTATAATCCATATGTCATTTTTAAAACATAGAATGATGTTCTATGAGAGCTTAAAATATATTGAAGTAGTGATTAGTTTAACTAGAACAGGGCAGGAGGATGGTAGAATGGAGAAACTGCTGGACCTGGAGTCTGCAAAGATCTGAATTCAAATCCTGTCTCAGATATTTACTTACCTTAACTTCTGTGGACCTCAGTTTCATCATCTGTATTTCTCATCTACAATTTTATTCCACACTATGTGAGAACTGCATTATTACATAAGGATAATAGTAACAAAACAGCCAGGTTTGCAATGAAAATTAAAGGATATATTATTTGTAACATACTTTGAAAATCTTAAAATGTTTATATAAATGCTGGTTATTTTTCTTGCTGCTATGATTAGATTATTTATTATTTATCTAAACACCATTTTAGTTTCAACACTGCCAGCAATTAGCTTTATGACGTTTGGACTAGTCAAACAATCTCTCTCCAGATCTTCATTTCCTCATCTCTAAAATCTGAAGGTTGAACAATACATGGTCGTATTCTCTATCATTATTTTTTAAAATGACAATCAATAATATAAAACAGACTTTGGTTTACTGTACCTTTTGGTGATAATGAGGTTTTAGATAAATTTAAGTGTTTGAGTCCCTTTGGGAGTTTGGCAAACTGAATGCTTAGAGAGGACACACCTAGGGAAGAAAAAAGAAGCAGTTTAAATTTTGCAGTTCTCAGAACTGGAGCTGTTATACAGGTAACTGGTTAGAAAAAACAACTTCCACCCTCATTCAAATGATTTTGTTTTCCCTTGCTATTTACCATTCTTATTTAACATTTTACAGTTTTTCTTTCACATAGCATCATTCTTGCCTTTTCTATATCCCCAATCACACAAATAATCTATTATGTAGTTGATTCAGAGAATCACCATTAGGGAAGAAAGTAACAGATAAATTTCTTAAACCAAAAATATCACCCTCACTCAGGTGAAGTCCCACCAAAAATAAATGATTCATGCTGTCCTTTTTGAAAAAGCAAATATTCCTTAAAGAGGAATTTAGTTATAAATACTTTGAGACATTGGAAAAACTTACTAGATTGTTCTTAAAATACTAAATCTGACCTTCTACAGACTTTTGCTGGTCCCCATAGTTGCTTTGAGATTACTTTCCATCTACTCTGTATATGTCTTGTATTTGTCAAATTATTTTCACTCTTGTCTCCCCCATTAGAAAATGAGCTTCTTGAGTATAACAACTATTCTTGTTATTCTGTATATGCCCAGGGATAAGAAGCACAGTGAATGACATATTAGTGATAAGAAATACCTGTTGGACTTCTGGAAAATGGAGGTGGAAATGTATAAAGCAGAATGGAAAGACCAACTTTGCCTAGGTGCATTTTTGTCTATCTATTCTTTTAGCCAAAATTACTTCTAAGCAGGACAAAAAAAAATCTGCATATGTCCTAAAATAAAAATTATCAGATTGTGGAGAAAGAATTGGCAAAACATGACAGACACATCTGAATAGAACTGAACAACATACATTGGCAATTTTTTTAAAAGTTCATGGGCCCCAGTTAAGAACCTAAGGTTTAAAAAAATGCACTGTTGGTAGAATTGTGAATTAATTCAACCATACTGGAGAGCAATTTGAAACTAAACAAATTATGCATAATTTTGATTTAGTAATCTGAATCCCAAATAGATCATAAATAAGGGGAAAAGAACATACATGTACAAAAATATTTATAGTAGCTTTTTTTGTGGAAATTGAGGGGATGCCTATCAATTGGGGAATGGCTGAACAAGTTTAATGAATAAACAGACTAGAAAGACTGTATGAACTGGTGCAAAGTGAAATGAGCAGAACCAGGAAAGAAATGTACACAATATTAGTGAAAATGTGTGATGAATGACCCAGATCTTCTTAGCAACAAAGATCCAAGATAAATACAAAGAAATTGTGAATTAAAGTGCCATCTATATCCAGATAAAAAAAAATAGATTCAGAATGCAGACTGAAGCAGATTTTTTTCGATTACTTTATTCATTCTTGTGGTTATTTTTTCCTTTTCATCTGTCACTTCTGCAACTTAAATTAATACGAAAATCTGTTTTACATGATAGTCCATGTATAGACTATATCAACTGCTACCATTTTCAGAAGAGGGGAAAGAGAAAAAACTGGAACTCAAAATCTTGTAAAAATGAATTCTGTTTAGAGCTTTATTTATGTGAAAAGAATTTTGTAATTAGGTATACACACACACAAAGCAAATCATACCAGGTTCCCTTTTTATTTTAATTTTGTTTATTTATGACAAAGGGATTAAGTGACTTGCCCAAGGCCACACAGTTTGGTAATTATTAAGTGTCTGAGTCTAGATTTGAACTCAGGTCCTCTTGATTCCAGGGCCGGTTGCTGCATCCACTACACCACCTAGCTGCCCGTGTTCACTTTTTTAAAAACTTCTTTTTGTTTTTCCTTTATTTCCTCTTAGATCTAATCTGTCTTTCACAACATGACAAATATGGAAATATGTTAAACACAAATTGTACATGTACAACTTTTACCAAACTGTTGGCTGTCATGGGGAGGGAAGACAAAAGAAAGGGGGTAGAAAAATGTAAAACTCATGAATTTGCAATGGGATGAATGTTGAAAAACCACTTTTGCATATAATTGGAAAAAGAGAATAAAATTTCACTTGGAAAAAAAAAAGAATACTAAAGAGCCAGACTTCAGAAAAGACTGAAAAGACTTGCATGAACTGATGTTGAGTAAAGTGATCTAAATCAGAAGAACAATGTACACATTAAGACCAATAATGACTATCGATCAATTTGCTTTTCTCAGCAGTACAATAACCAAAGATAATTCTAAAACACTTATAATGTACCCTTTGATTCAACAATACCACTACTGGGTCTATACCCTGAAGAGATGATGAAAACGGGTAAAAACATCACTTATACAAAAATATTCATAGCAGCCCTGTTTGTGGTGGCAAAGAATTGGAAATCAAGTAAATGTCCTTCAATTGGGGAATGGCTTAGCAAACTGTGGTATATGTATGTCATGGAACACTTTTGTTCTATTAGAAACCAGGAGGGATGAGAATTCAGGGAAGCCTGGAGAGATTTGCATGAACTGATGCTGAGTGAGATGAGCAGAACCAGAAAAACATTATACACCCTAAAGGCAACATGGGGATGATGATCAAACTTGGTGGACTCATTCATTCCATCAGTACAATGATCAGGGTCAAATTGGGGCTGTCTGCAATGGAGAATACCATCTTTATCCAGATAAAGAACTGTGGAGTTTGAACAAAGTCCAAGGACTATTTCCTTTAATTTAGAAAAAACCTGATATCTTATTGTCTTATCTTGCTATTTCTTATACTTTATTTTTCTTTCTTAAGAATATAATTTCTCTCTCATCACACTCAATTTGGATCAATGTACAACATGGAAACAATGTAAAGACTGACAAATTGCTTTCTGTGGGGGATGGGAGGAGGGAAGTAAGATAAGGGGAGAAATTGTAAAACTCAAAATAAATAAAATCTTTAATAAAAAAAACACTTATGATGGAAAACACAATTCAAATCCAGAAGGAACTATAAAGTCTGAATGTAGATCAAAGCTTACTATTTTCAATTTTTAAAATTTGTTTTGTGTTTTATAGTTTTTCCCTTTCATAGTTTTTTGTTTTTATTCTTCTTCCACAAAATAATTAATATGGAAATATGTTCAACATAGTTATACATGGATAATTAGGTCAGCCTAACCATGAGCATTTGATGTATTTTTTCAATAGTTTAGATCTGAATTCATTTGTGTGAAAAGTATTTTTTAATTGCATTCATACAGTATCTGGGTTTGTCTTGTGAAGTAGATTCTCAAGTATTGTATTTGTCTTCAATTACTTTAAGGTCTTTTTTGGGTTTTTTTTTTTTTTGCAAGACAATGGGGTTAAGTGGTTTGCCCAAGGCCACACAGCTAGGTAATTATTAAATGTCTGAGGCCAGATTTGAACTCAGGTCCACCTGACTCCAGGGCCAGTGCTCTATCCACTGTACCACCTAGCCACCCCATTCAGTTACTTTAAATGGAATTTCTCTTTCTATCTCTTGCTCTTGTGCTTAGTTGATCATATATAGAAATGCTGATGATTTATGTGGGTTTGTTTTATATCCTAATACCTTGCTGAAGTAGTCAATTGTTTCAAGTAGTTTTTTAGTTGATTTTCTAGAGATCTCTAAGTATGCTATCATACTGTCTACATAGAGTTAGTTTCCCTTCTTCACTGTCAATTCTAATTCCTTCAATTTCTTTTTCTTTTCTTATTGCTGAAGCTAATTTCTAATACTATATTGAACAGTAGTAGTAATAATGAACATCCTTATTTTACCCCTGATCTAATTGGAACTGCCATTAGTTTATCCAGATTACATACAAGTTTGTTGTTGGTTTTAGCTAGGTTCTACTTATTATTTTAAGGAAAATCCATTTATTTCTATATTCTCTAGTATTTTCGATAGGAATGAGTACTTTTTTCAAAAGCCTTTCATCCATATGCAGAGAAAAAAAAAACATGGAGTTTTAAGTACACACCATGTTCAGTTTTAAAACTTCTTTAATGTCTTTTCTTCCTTTCTCAAAAGTTCTCTTCTTTCCCCCTAGGACCTCTTTCATAACATGACTAACATGTAAATATGTTAAACAAAATTCACATTAACAGGGAAGGGAGAGTGATAGAAAAATGTGGAACTCATAAATTTTCAAATGGATGAATGGTGAAAAATTACCATAGCTATGTAATTGGAAAAATGAAATAAAATTTCAAAAAGAAAGTTATTTTATCAAAATTCAGAATTACTTCATGAATTAAAAAAAAACTTTATTGAAATTCATATGAGTTCTTTTGTTTAATCTTATGTCATCTCTTCCATTAATGATTTCCTTCATCCCACAGTTAGAACTGATCCCTTCTTGGGGAAGCTAGGTGATGCAGTGGATAGAGCACGGGTCCTGGAGTCAGGAGGACCTAAGTTCAAATGCAGCCTCAGACACTTAAAAATGGCCTGTGTGACCTTGGACAAGTCACTTAACCCATGGCCTTAAATTTTAAAAAAACCAGAATATCTTCTCAAATCAAAATGTTCTTTCTTGGACCCTCTTTCTCCTATCAACTATATGCAGATGATGCCTATGTATGCATCCCTAATCTTTCTTTCTGAGTACAAGTCTCATTATTAACAGCTGCCTATCAGATATATCAAACTGGGGGTCCTATGGGCATCTCTAACTCAACATGTTCAACATTTTCCTTTCTTTCCCCATCTCTACCCCAAATCTAACTCAACTTTCCTAATAGTGTCAAGAGCACCACCATTTTGTGGTCACCAATGTTTGCAACCTTGGTTGATTACTCACACTCACCACCCTACATAGTCTTGAGGGTTTTATTTTAACAACATATTTCATATGTGGCCCCTTGTCTCTATTCTCACAGCCACCACCCTAGTGCAGGTCCTTATCACCTCAAGACTGGACTATTACAATAGCTTGCTTGATGCCCTCACTGTCTCAAGTCTCTTTACATCCAAATCACTCTTCATTCAGTTGCCAAAGTGCTTTTCCTAAATTCTGATCATGTCATCTCCTCCCTCCTATTAATAAATTCAAGTGGCTGCCTTTATCTCAGGAATCAATCTTTTTTACATTTAAAGTTCTTCCTTCCTTTTCAATCTTCTTAATTTTTACTTTTTTCCAAACTCTCTACAATGCAGTTACACTGGCCTATCTGCTATTCCTCAAAAATTTCCTAACTGCAGATCTTTTCAGTGGTTCTTTACGATTTTTGAAATGCTCTTCTTCCTCATCTTGCCTCCTTTAGCTTTTCTAGTCACCTTCTGCAGGAGACCTTCCTTGCCCCTTCTTCTATCACATTCCCTCTGAAATTACTTTCCATTTACATTCTATATCTTATATGCACATAGTTACTTTCATGGTGTCTCCTCCAATAGAATGGAAGCTTTATACTTATTCAAGCTTCAAGACCTTTTTCTAATTTTTTCTTTGAATTTTGTCTGTGTGTGTGTGTGTGTGTGTGTGTGTGTGTGTGTGCGTGTCTGTCTGTTTTGTCAAAATGCAAAAAAGCTACTAAACAGATTTGGTCTCAGGAAGTCTTCCTTTCTCTAGACTTGGTGCTCTGTCCTCTGTGTCAAGTAACAACAAATTTGTAGCAAATGCTACAAAAGAAAGTTTCCTTGAAGTTCTCTGCCATTCTTTCTATAATTGCTTTACATAATTTGCTTTCCTGGGGTTAATCTACCTATCAATAAAAGAAAGATGAGCAAAACATACAGAAAAGAAGTTTGAGAATTCACAAACAACAGACAACAAATATAATTTTTAAATGAACTCTACAATAAGAAAAGGAAATAAGATTACTTACTTTGAAAAATGGTTCAATGATAGAGTAGGGTGTGGTGGTAAGAGAAGCTTTAAGTTTTATAAATGTACAGCAAAGAGAGGCAACCTTTCAGTTACTGACAGAACAAGAGGCAAATTTTAATAGTCTAGTTGATTAGCATAAACAATTTGAAGTTGATGGTGGTAACACTCCCTGAAAATAAAAGTGTTTTCTGTCTGGGGATCGCTAAATTCTAATAAATGCATCGATCAAATGAGATAACAGTGTTTTGGAGATAACAGATATAGTGTTTTGGAAACTTTAAAGCATTATAAAAATTCTAGGCATTATTGTTATGATTATAATTATTGTGGAAGTTGCATGCACAAGTAGTCGAATAAAATTAAAAAGAGTTCACATAGAAAATTTATCAGAAGATGCTTAGGGTTTTTACTCCATTTCTACTGGCATCATACAATCTTGTTTTAAAATTAAAAAATGAAAACACAATTTTAAAGAATGTTTCTTGAAATGAAGAAATGTAAAAAAACTAGAGACTTAGATTGATTATTAATCATGTAATGGAAGTATGGTAGCTTTTATGGTATAGGTAGAGGGGGAAAGGAGAAGAGGAGGAGGAAAGACTCAATTACAGCTTCACCTTCTTTTAAATAATTTTACCAAACTGAGGAATAATTGTAAAAAAAATGTTTAGCATTGCAGTGTGCCATCTGATTCTATTAACTCACATTTAGGAGGAAATTAAATTTGACATTGTAGAATTAACCCATAAACAACTTTGATACTTGAAATACCTATGATATTATCATTTACAATTCTAGCATATAAAGATTTTTTTTAATAATCAGCAAAGTAGAAACAAAATAAGCCCTTGTTAGTGAGGAATAAAAATATGTAGTTAAGCAGCAAAAGACTACCATCAAGTTAAGAAAAATATTGAGAAAAAATCCAATTATAAGATGAAAGAAAAAAATTTCCCTCTAATTTTGAGAAACTGTATAGATTTAAATACCATCTCTGTGATTTTAAAGCTTTCCAATTTCACTACAATGATTTCTAAAGATTCAGTTTAGATGTAAACTAATTCACATACTATTCCATTACTGAATTACTATATTCAAGGAAACATTTTTTTATTATGAGAAATGAATTAAAAATATTTTCATTTTGGAAAAAAAGCCTGCATCTGAATAGCTATAATAGGGCATAATATACTAACATTGCTGGTGTACGCATTCTTAAATTACAAAAGTAACCAATATTCCTTTGAGATACTGTTCTGTCTTTATCATAAATATAATATATAGCTTACTACTTAAATATGTTGTGAACTAAAATCTAAAGAAAAGCAAGGTATTTTGTCTAACTACATATGCCAATACCTGTTTTTCTTATAATAATGATATAACCATCTGAAAATTTTATTAGTATTATGAAATAAAAGTAATAATCCAATACTACTGATTAAAAATAAACTGTTTGTATTCAATCCCACAAGTAATCCATAAACCATATCAGATAATCATCTGATACCAAAGTTAATACATATTCCCACTCACACCCACACCTGCACACACCAAGACATTTAGAGATATAAACAAAGCGTGGGGATGGGGAGGGAGAAAGGAGGGGGAAAAGGAAAAGAAAAGGGAGTGGGAGAGGGAAGGGTTGGGAAAGGGGAAGAGAGGGAGGGAAGGAAGAATGCAGAGAGATTTTACTAACCAGCTATCTAGATCATAAACACTAAATAAATACAAAATAAATAAAATTTCAAAGGGTCCATTGTTGGGAATCAGAAAAGGCCTCATATAAAACATATGGAACAAATTGTAAAATACAGAGACAGAAGACAGAATGTAAATTATCAGTCTCATAATTTTATCAAAAACGGAAATGAAGCTGAGTGTGACCAATTCTTGTAGAAACCAGGCTAGTTTTTTGTTATCATCACTTCCTTTTCTAGATATTCATTAACCATCCCTTTTAATAATATTTTGTGTGTGCTGCTGGAAATGAAGTCAAGATCATTCAATCATTTGTTAGCCTATCATTTGAAAATTCCACTCTCTCCATTATATTTTTTGTGGGAGTGGGGGAAAAGAGGAAAATTTGCCTTTTCACATACCTGCAACCTCTCTTATTCCCTATTATTTTTCCCATTTCAAAAATCATTTATCTTTCATTTTTATAAAAATAAGATCTCTCATTTTTTCAAGGGAAATGTAGATAGAAATTCTGGAATCCTTCAGGTGAATTTTTATTTTTTTAAAAACAGGAGCTTCTAAGGAAATAAATTATTTTGTATACTGAAATTAATGGGCAAAGTCTCCAACAGTTCAATTACAAAAAGATCAGAAAAGAATAGAAAAATACACACAATTTAGAATTTCCAAGGAAATCAAGAATGAAATGGTCTAAGTCTGAAGACCTGTAAATTCTATAAAGGTGATGCATTTTGTCTATACACAAATGAGATTCATATTATTTGATGAAATCAAACCTCACAATTAGTTCACTGTGAAACAGTAAAAGAAATACTCAAAAAGTAAAGAAAATAAACATTCAATAATACCAAAGTTAGGGAGTTGGAGGATGGAAAAGTGTGAAACAAATAATGGGAAAAAACTTGTAAATCAATGCAGTTGATTTTCAGAAGATTGTGGTAGCTTCTCAGACTATATGGACCAATTATGGAGTAACCATGACTCTTATCAGATGATACAACATATGCTATTGACTCTAGTAAAAAAAGCAACAGGGCAAGATAGTCAATGTCTCCCTCCTGTGAGTGTGTGGAGGGTGAACAAATATCCACCTGGCTTGAACAAACAAAAAATGTGCTGCCTTCCTACTGTATTGCATGTGCTTCGTCAAATTTAGGAGATAACACATACTTCTATAATGTTAAAGATAGAGATCAAATCAACTGGTCTAATTTTTCAGACTAAGGAATAATATACAGTAACAAAAACACTGTGCGACTTTTTTTTTATTACTTTCAGAAGAAACAGAGGAGGTTAATGAAAGTGATTAAAAAGTCTAAACATTTCAAATATCTTTTTCTGTAGCTGAAATCTTAATTCAAGTTTTACACTATACTGAATTTCTTAGTTTATGAATGATCTAATGATTTAGTTTTCCTAAAAGGAGATTATTAAATACATGAATAGTATAGGGTTGGGTTTTTTTTTGCAAGGCAAACGGGGTTAAGTGGCTTGCCCAAGGCCACACAGCTAGGTAATTATTAAGTGTCCGAGACCGGATTTGAACCCAGGTACTCCCGACTCCAGGGCTGGTGCTTTATCCACTACACCACCTAGACACCCCAATACATGAATAGTATAAACAAAATAACATCACTCAAGTATGACTAATACTTTGCCATAGCATGGTGATGATAATACAAGCTCTGGCAGGTTCCCCTATTTGAGGGGTATGGGTTATTAAGTGCCTGAAGTATAAAAGTCATCTTTTTTTTCACCCTCAGAGAACATAAGATCCAATTTGGCAATGCCATGTGCCAAACTGAAAATAACTACAATGAATGTTAATAGAGTTCTGAGATAAGGAAAGGGAACACCTATACCATATAATTTAACAATTAAATTACTTTACAAATGTCATTTTATTTGATCTGCACAATTCTGTAAAGTTGGTGCTATGATTATCTCTACTTGGCAATTAAGGAAACAGAGGCAGAGTTGCTAAGATCTGCCCAAATCACACTAGTCACACACAGACACTCTGCCCAAAGCTAATAACTGAGGTTATATTTGAACTCACGCATTCTTGAATACAGACATACCACTCTATACACCTGCCTAGATTGGAGGGTAGGAGCACTGGGTTGTAAGTGGTATCAAGGAAGGTTTCAAAGAAGAAATATAACTTAAAAGGGGGGTGGAGGAATGAGTGGATTCTTATAAGTTAAGTAATCAAAAGATTTGAACAAACAATTTTTACAAGAAGTACAAATGATCAATCAATAACAAACATTCTATTAAGGGTCTACTATGTGCCAGACACTGATCAGAAACTACAAAGGAACAGCTAAGGTGGCACAGTAGATAGAGCACTGGCCCTGAAGTCAGGAGGACTTGAGTTCAAATCCGGCCTTGGATACTTAATAATTACCTAGCAGTATGACCTTGAGCAAGTCACTTAACCCCATTGCCTTGCAAAAAAACAAAAAACCCCAATCACACACACACACACACACACACACACACACAATATATATATATATATATATATATATATATATATATATACATACATATATCAATAATAAAGCATATCAATTCATGAATAAGAAGAGAAATACAAATTAAAACTACCCTGAGGTTTTACTTTATATCCACTAATCAGACAAAGCTGATAAAGAACAGAACTGATTAATTTTGGGTGTTTTATAGGAAGACATCAGAGCACCAACATCTCTGGAAAACAGTCGGGATTAACTGGAGAAAAGACTCTCAACTATTTTATATTATCTGATTAAATGATCTCACCAGTAGGCATATACCCCAAGAAGTTAATGACAGAAAAAGAGATCCTACAGATACTACTGTCTCCAAAACAACAGTCTTTGTGGTAGCAAAAGATCAAGAAGGAAAGTGAGCACTTTTCAAGTAGAAAAATCCTCATGAGATTGCAGTATGAGAATATAATAGAATATTAATGCATTGAGCAAAGGATTAATATGCTTGTAATAAACAGATGAAGAACTATAGAAATCAATAAAGAATAATGAAAGCAAAACCAAAATATATATATATATATATATATATATATATATATATATATATATATATGTATGTATGTATGTATGTATGTATCAGAGGTTCAGTGGAAGGAGCATTGGGCTTGAAGTCCAGAAGATCTGAGTTCAAATTTGTCCTCAGATGATTCTGAGCTGTGTGATGTTGGGCAAGTCATTTAGCCTTCATTTGCTTTAAACCAATGGAGAAGGAAATGGCAAACTATTCCAAGATCTTGTGAAGAAAACCCTATGGACAATTTGGAGTGCTAGAATCCACATGGTCATGAAGAGTCAGATATAACTGAACAACAATAACAATAACAATGTAAATAACAGTAATATGCTTCTGGTCCCAGATTAAACGATAAAACAGACTTCCTTCCTCTTCATAAAGAGGTGGGGACAAAGAATACAAAGAGCAGAATCTACTGGCAAATATTAAAAATGTTTGTTCTGTTTACTGCTTTTGCTTAGCTGTTTTTTCTGTGCTATAAGGAAGCATTTACTGAAAAAAGGAATTCTCAGGGAATATGTGGAAAAAATATCATAAATATTATTTTAAAAGAATAGGATAGAAAATGCAGGGAATATGGAATAAGGGGAATGTCAAATAGTTATAATACCACAAAAAATACAAAATTAAAATTACTAATTCCTATTAATTATTAATATTTGCTTAATCATGATAGGTAGAAGGAAGAGGAAAATATCAAAATATCAGAATGCTAAAATATTCCCCCTTCCTCATTTCTAAAAATTGATTGTTTTTTTAAAAATACGTTTTCCCCCTTCAGTCTGAAAACACTTTAAATTGTCAGGTTTATAAAAGAATCATGAAATTGACAATCATAGTCAATACCATTTTAATTACAGGATAAAGACTAGAAGAAAACTAATGAGTTATTTAAAAAAAGCCAATAACAATTATATTCATGATATAAGGACAATTTAGCATGTGAAAATCCATTATTCAGGCAAAAATTCAGTGAAAACTCACTAATCCTCTTAAATTTCTGGTAACAATGAAAAACTGAAATATTACAATACCTCTATCCTCAAGTGGATTGCTAGCAAGGTTAATTGTGTGAAGTCCTGAGTTGGGATTATGGGCTAGGGCATTGGCCAGTTTTTGTGCAAAATCTCTGAAAGTGAATAAAACAAGTATGGATTAAATATTAATACAGAATTTTAAGGCATTAATACAGTAACTGAAGCAGAGTGGAATCTATTTAGGGAGTTCATAATCTTAATGTTAGCCTTACCACATCTTAGGGAACACTTGGCATATCATATAAATTTCCTCACTGGGAGGCTTCATAAACTTTTCTGTGACCAGAAAAGGATTCCTTAGAATTAACCAGAAAGCCATTTTAAGAAAAGGCAATTCTGCTGATGAAAAATGTATGAGTTCAAAAAAAGAAATGATACAGTGTGTAAACTAAGAAAAGTATTTCTTTCTTTAAAGTTTCTGGTCTTATCCTTAAATTAAATAACCAATATGATTATCTCCTTAGGTTATTTCTGTTTATTGATTTTATTTGGTGCCTGTGTGTTTCTTTATTCCAATACTAAACCTGGTTTTTCTGAAAATTACTAGCAGGTTGTTCACCATATTTGATTTCTCATTCCACGAACTCCTAATGAATGCAAAGCTGATTGCTTTAATTGTTGAATCTAAAGGCTAAAATTGTAGCTTTTACCAGCACCATAATTTATCATAAAATCAAGATCATTATTTTAGTTATGTTTAGCTTCAAATAAAGCATTAAATGTTTTGATTAAGAAACTCTCTCCTTCTCCCACTTTGTGGTATTATAGTTCTTTGTTCCAATGAATTCAACCTTTTTAAATATCATGACCTGGATAAAGTCCATTTAAATGAATACTAATCATGAAATGAAGAGTATCTGAGTGTTGATGTACCAAAGGAGAAGACCAGTAAAGACTTATTAACAGAAGAGAGAAAATGAGGATGAATAATATAGCCAGTGAACCCAAAGTATCAGGGGACATCAAATACAAAGTGTTGGATGATTTTAAGTGTTTAAAAAAATAAAGACTTTCATGACATTGAAAGAAAGAATATGACTGGCTTACTCCTAGGAAAAAACACATCTCCCTCACAGGTTTGCATTTCCTGAAGGTATAAATAAGTGGGGATTGAGGGACATTTTAAAAAAAAAGAAGTATTCAGATAAGTACTTACGTTCTAAGCCCGGCATTTTCTAAAACCAATTCTTCCAATCGATTGGACCTACTCACCACTCTCAAGATTTGTTCGCAGACATCAGTGGACTGTAACAGAAACATTCTGTGACTATTCCATAATGCTAGATAAAATGCTGCATTGCAAAATATGCCAGTCTTTTGAAAATCTTAAAGTACTACATAAAAGTCAGATATTATTAGTCAGTGTCAAAAAATTAATGCACAGATTAAAATAAGGGACATGGAATTCTATCACAGTGATTAGTAAGCTGAGTTTACTGTTGAATATTCTATGCAAAAAAAGAGAAATGCAAATTAAAAATCTCAAGATTCAATTCATGTTTAAATTGAGAAAAATGACAAAATCCAAAATAAGGCAAATATTAGAGGAATTGTGGGAAAATAAGCATTCAGATGGTGGAGCTGTAAATTTGAATGGACAATTCTGAAAAAACAAGTTGAAACTATATCAGAAATATCATTGAACAATATATATCCTTTGACCAAAGGATATTGCTATAAGGCATATATCATAAGGAGGTCAAAGAAAAAAACCTGATAAGGTACAGGTATAGGGTACAGATATAGGTATAAGAATAGAGAAGAATGTGCTGATAAATGTTTAATAACAGTAGTCTGAGAAAGGAAAGGGGTAAAGAAAAAAAGGTGTTTATATAATACCTGTCAGGCTCTGTGCATTATTAAACAGTTTCTCCATCATTGTCTTAAGTCAATAAAGCAAACAAAGCCCTGACATGTAGCAACTGCTGATTTTAAAAATGGGAAATTCTCATACTGAAAATATTCATGGGTTCCATTATGCCCCTGGGTATGGGATAAGTATATGTATGTACATGTGTGTATCTACCCACACATTTGTATGTGTTTACATGTAAACATACATGCATGTTTAATGATATCCCAAAAGTCTTAGTGGAGCTTTAAGCTTTAATAGCTTAAAACTTTATCAACCCCTCTGGACGCCTCTAAATATATATACTTAGAGACAACACTTCTTGTGGATACCAAGGAACTGAGGAATGGCAAAACAAATTATATTACAATAATATATTATTATTGCGTTATAAGAATAGTTTTGAAAGACCTGTATGAACTGATCCAAAATGAAGCAAATAGAATCAGGAGAACAAATCATACCAACTATAATCATGTAAAGGAAAAACAAGACTAAAAAACATCATAGTTCAAATCAAGGCTATATCCAATATTGATTTCAAAGAATCAAAAGATAGGGATGCAAACCAAGAGGATGGGGAACAAAAAAGTGATAGTGTATTTTTGCAAACAGAAAGTCTGGTAAAATCAAATAAAACTGGATCTCTGCCAGTCAAATGTTTATTAGGAATGGCCAATATACTTAATTGTTTTACTTAACTGTATTTTGCTGTTGTTACTGTTGTTACAAGGGAGTCTTCTATTGGTTGGGGTATCACTTGGAAGTGACAATAATGTTTTAAAAATTAAATAAAAATATATATGTCTGTATCTGTGTGTATGTGTACACACACACACACACACACACACACACACACACACACACACACACAAACACACACAGGAGTATATTTTAAAAGTTGAAATGTACCACAGAGAATATGGATCTTTAAGAGTGCGCGCGCGCGTGCACACACACACACACACACACACACACACAAACGAATTTAAAATGCAGACAGGAAAGAAGGAAAATAAGATAACAATTGCAACTAAGGGAGCTGGGGGGAGAGGAAGCATAAGGGTAGGGAAGGAGAAAGGTCTATGATACTTTGTATATTTGAAAGGAATAACAAGTTGAGTTTAGTAGTTTGCAGTTTCATGAGCAATCTTTTTTTAACAGACTACATTATAGAAATCTTATTTTATTCCACAAATTATTTTTTTAAAGAAGAGCTGCCATAACAATTAAGTGTCTATGACTATTTTACTGGGAGGGGGAGAAAAATCTAGACTGATACTTTTAATAGTTTAGAGAGCTCTATACAATCTCCCTCTACTGATAAAGATTGACAAAATGTCAGTATTTCACAGTTCTCTAGGGTTATGGTGGCAAACTCAAATAAAAATGGAACCCTGCCAGCCAAATATTAACTAAAAAAACCACAAATCAATTATTATCGATGTTGTAATATATGCTTATTTATTTTGCTAAATATTTCCCAATTCCACATTAATCTGGTTACAATTCCACTCCAAAGTTATGTGGGCTGGAAGTTTGACATATTCCAATCCAGGGTACTGAGAGATTAAATGTAACAGAGTCAGAGAAAAAACTTCAGCTGAGATAGTCTCCACTTTAGGGTCAGTCTTTTATCCATTACACCGTACTTGCTTCCTCAGTATCTATGTAAATGTTTTAAAGTGGAATATTTAGGGCTAAACAAAAATAAATGAATGAATGAATGAATCTCTGTACACCTTACTCAATATGATAATTAATGTGGCTTTATTTGGAACACCAGTTCCAAAACGTTATGGTTCATTGCCTTGTATGATCACATTGACCACAGGATTATTAATCACTGGAACAATGCCTAAAACTTGAAAAAACTCAACCTAATATCAAGGGTAGAGACATATCTCTCTGAAAAAATAGCTTAGAAGTATACATTCAAGAAGAACATGGGGGTGGGGGAGGGAAGCAAAAATGGGAGAAAATTGTAAAATTCAAAATAAATGAAATCTTTCTAAAAAAAAGAATAGTGCCTGACCATTCCTATATGCTGTCTTATTCCATCCCAATAAATCATAATTCTATCCTATGAATTAAACTGCAATTCAGTTATCCAGTCACAAAAGAAACAGATCATAGAAATTCATTATATTTGAGCTTGAAAATGCAAATTACATTATGTTGATTCTCAAATTGTCACCCCCTTTTGTGAAAGAAACTGTTCTTCTATATTGTCATAATAAAAATTGTTAACTCAGAAGGACCTGACAGGAATTAATCTAACTTCTAAAACCAAATATATAACTATGAAATCTGGGATACTCTCAAGAAGAACCTGAAACAAACAGGGATCCAGAAGCATATATTTATTTCACGGGTAAAACAAAACTCCAAAATATAAGAGATTAAAGAAACTATTGAACAAAGTTGAGCCAACTTCTTTTTAAGACTTTAGTGTTCAAGCAGCATAATATGGTAAATTATTATAGAGTTATTTGTTCAACAAAATTTATTAAATGCCAAGTATGTATAAGGCACAGTGACTGATAAGAAAATGATTCAAGATATGGCTTGTACCATCAAGGGATTCAGTATTTTTAAAAAACTGGGTATTTACACAACTGATAATAATATGAGGTAGAATATGGCAAGAGTATGCTAAATTCCAGTTACTGTGTTTGGTGAAACAAAAGAAATAAAAAGGGCAACCATTTTACATGGAAATCAAGTTGAATTCAACAAAATTTATAAAGTATCTAAAACAAAAAAGCCTTGGCTAGAATATACAGTAGAAGAAGGCATATAAGCAGAATAGGTAACTTGGAGCCAGAATAAGTTAAGAAATTTGCATTTTATCCTACAGGCAAGAAGAGAACCATCAACAAATTTTTAAATGAGAGTAAAAGTTAGAACTTTGCAATAAGAAAATTTAACAATTTGATAAAATATGGATTAGAGAAAATATGAGAATTGGAGACAAGGAAGATGATACAACAGATCAAGAGATAGGTTATAAAGGTATACATTAAGGTCAAATACATTAACCAATATGTATATTACAAGAGAAATTAGAAACCCATTAAAAATCCCATATAAACAATAAAGATAAATGTAAAGTGTTAGGAATATAATTTGAGGAAGAATTTTTGAATAAGGGTCAGTTTTGATCAATTTTGGGGTTTTTTTTAAAGTAGTGAATGTGATAGGGGCAGCTAAGTGGCACAGTGGATAAAGCACCAGCCCTGGAGTCAGGAGTACCTGAGTTCATATCCAACCTAAGACACTTAATAATTACCTAGCTGTGTGGCCTTGGGCAAGCCACTTAACCCCATTTGCCTTGCAAAAACTTAAAAAAAAAAAAGTAGTGAATGTGGTCCAAGACAGATGGACATTCTGAGTGAACATGGAAAGGATAAAGTCTCAGAAGTAATACTAAGCACTGTCAGAGTGTAAGTATATTAGCAAGCAGTGAAGCTAATAAGGTAGTAGATATGAGTCATAAGAGTGATATAAGAGGGGAAAAGGAGTCACTTACATATTTGAAATACACATGTGATTCAATAGTAGTGGAAATATGGGGGAAGTAGATTATCCTAGCAGATATATCTCAGAGAGATTGGAACAGAAAGAAACTGGAAGAAAAAAGATCAGCTAGGAACCTAGACAAATAAGGGCATGGGGAGAGCAAAGCATAAATCAAAAAAACATGGAGGTAGAAATAGATGCATAATGATCTGAAAGCAGAGGTCAAGGGAAGATTAAAGTAAATTAATGACTAAGGTTGAGGTTCTGAGAAATTTAGGCAGAAACCATTTGATTCACCTTTAAATAAAGCAATTTTTCTCATAACAATTTATACAGGAGAAAAACAAAGTTCAGATATTTACAGGGAGCAAAAATAATAAGTTTTGGCGTGAGACATGAACTCAGTTCACCTGATTCCAAATTCAACACACCTTCCATTAATAAGGACTTCCTAATGTGGTTGAATAGAGATTTTCAAAATTATTACTGTTGCTCTAAATACCTTTTGCTCTTGAATACACTGTTAGGATAACAGAATATATGCTTCAAATGGGTTTTATTTCTTACATTTGCAGTGTACTAACAGATTATTCTCCAAAAGATTCCCACAACTTAAAATTTCTCTAATAAGCTAAAGAGGTTTTTTCACAACCCTACCAGAAATGAATTTTATCATTTTTCCTAATAGTATGAACTGTAAAGCTGGTTTCCCTTCAAATTAGATGGACTCTCCAGGATAATGCAATTTTCTTTAGACCAATGAAGACTCCTATGCTAAAATTATCAAGGAAACAATATGATCTTGAATGCTTTATGATGATTTTAAGTCAATTTTTCCAGCATTCATTCATCCTCTTTTAGTTGTGATATGAATTAAAAAATATGGATAAGACTCAAATAGGAAATAAGTTCCTTCTCAACTTTAAAGCAATACTGAAAATTGAGTTTCAGTTTTTCTGTAACCTTTGTCATAAGCTAATATACCTTTCTGGAACTTCACTGACTTGAGTCACAGATTGAAGAACTGATCAAAATAATCTTTATGTTTCTTTCAGTCTCTAAATCCTATAACACTATATCTAATATTTTAAATCTCAGATAATTTAGTGCTACTCCATGAATTAATAATACTTGAATAATGAAGGCATGTGTTTGTTCTCGTATTTTGCTGATATAAAAATAATCATATTTTCACATAATTTATAATAAGAAACAGTGTGGTACCATAGAAAGAGTGCCAACTGTGAGGGTCCAGGCTTGAATCCCAGCTGTGACTTACTTTTGGAGTGAAACTTGAGCAAGCCTCAACCCCTGGGCCTCACTTTCCTCATTTGTAAACTTGAGGTTGGGGGGGGGGGGAGGAAGAAGGAGCTGGTCTAGCTGGCATCTAAGATCCTTTAATTATAAACACCTTCCCCTTATCAGTGTATTTATTTTTCACCAAGTGGTTTCAAATACATTAATTCACTTTTATCTTCATAACAACCTAAGAGAGGTAGAATAGGTATGACTTCAAAGATAAGAATTTAAGTGACACTGACAAAGTCAAATGGTGGCGATGTCAGCTGAAAATTCAGGTTTTCTACCACCTAATACAGAGCTTATCACAGTGCTGGAACATAAAAGGTATTTCATTTTTGCTGTTTGTCCTGCATTATTGAAGAAGACCATGACATCATGACAAGCACATGAACTGGGATTAAGGGGGTGGGGAATGGATGTGCTAAGTCACCCCTCATGTTCTCCTCTGGAGCCATCTGGGTCCAGTGGTCAGATATGAATTAGGTCAACTGGAGATGGCCCTGGATATGATGCAGTCAGGTTAAGTGATTTGTCAAAGCTAATAAATGTCAAGTGTCTGAGACTGGATTTGAACTTGAGTCCTCCAGACTCCAGGGTCAGGGTTCTATCCACAGTGGAACTTAATAAATCTTTATTGACTGTCTTTTTGCCTTTAGTATCTAGGAATAGAAATGAAAGGGCTGTTTCAGTGGGTGATTTGTTTTTTCTTCTTTCTTTTTTTCTTGGGGGGGGTGGTTTGAAAAGCAATCAGATTAAGTGACTTTTCCAAGGTCACACAGCAAGTAAGTATCAATTGTCTGAGGGGGAGATATGAACTCAGGTCCTCCTAACCCTAAGGTCAGTGCTCCATTCACTGCCACACCTAGCTATCCCCTGGGTAATAATGGAAAGAGAATAATGTGCTATTTCTGGATGTGTTGATACAATCATGGTTAGATAAAAAAATCTGGGTCCAACTCCAAAGCTTGGAATTTAGATGGGCCCAACAGAACCCTTCTTGAAACTTAACTGTTAAAGAAAAATTTAGGTAGCGGAAAGCAATAGACCAAGGAGACACTATCCTTGAATTAGTATCCAATCTTTCCTTCCTGCCAATCCCATTTTCCCCATTCCAGACTTCACTAATGGGATGCATCTGTTGCCACCTGCAGGCTCCACACTGACCATATGCTAGGCAAACCTCCTTTCCCAAACCAAACTATGCAAAGATGATTTGTCTTAAGAGTTTCTTTCCTCAGTTTCAAAAAACCTTTTATCTCTGTTGCCTTTTTTATTGTCATGTTGATTGTCTCTACCTGTTATCTGATTCTCTGCATCTCCTAATTCTGTAATACCTGAGTTTTCTGGTTCCTCAGACTCCATGGGCTGAACATCCACCCATTACTGTACTCATTTCCTGACTTTTGTCCTAATTTAGCTTGGGTTTTCTGAGTCATGACTTCCAATTCTATTCCTATGATTCTTCACTGCCTCCAGTCCTCACAAGCAAGTTGCATATCCATTTCCACTCAAGATTCAAAATCACAGTTCTTGTACCAGTCCTACTTTTAGCAAGGGGCATGAATTCATTAGAAACCAGAGTGATGTCCTATGCCGGCTTCCTGGTAAAAGTCATAAAATCTTCAAACAAACCCAAATATTCATCACCTGCACTCAGTGACAGCAACAATATCATCAATTACAAATGGCCAAATTTCACTATCTATCATATCTTTCTCTTAATTCCAAAGTCCCCTTATTTTATATCTTCTGGGAGCTAAAGACACTTACGGGGGCCATCAAAGTGGGGGCTGGGGTAGTTATTGGCTATTATGGATTCTTAAACTAAAAACAAGATAAGCAGAAGGAAGATCTGGAAGAATTTTTGTTATCTTTTTCTATGACTGTTTGAGCTGATCTAAATAAATAAAGAAAGCCTTCCATAAATATACATTTCACTACCACTACCTAAAATAATTCAAGTATTTTGACCTCATTTTATTTTATTGTGGAGTTCACAGCATTTACATTGGTTAAATATAATACTGTGTGTTTGCACTTACACACACACACACACACACACACACACACACACACACACAATATAAGCCTCGGCTGAAAAACTAATGTTAATTATTATTATTGAACCAGATCAACTTCAACATATGCAAAAGGGCCTATTCAAAAAAAAAAAAGGAAGCTATGATAGGAATGTAAAATCTGTTTTTTCTGTACCAGCTGCACAAACGTAACCCTTATAGTTTTTGCCAACTGGATGTAGCTTCCTGTCTAATCTAAAATTGCCTGAAGCAGCTAAAAATCCTAAGCTAAAGCACTTTTCTGAAGCCATCTCACATTACAGGCTTTGCAGAATGCTTGGCAAGTCATTTCTAGAAAGGGTAACAGATGCAAGTTTCTTGTAGTGAGGGGTAAAGAAAATCACCTTTTTTGACAATCTGAACAAGTACGCAAAACTGACACTGAGATTTTCTTTTTTAAAAAAAATCACTTACCAATTTTAGATCTTTAGAGGATAGCTTTGTGAACCATTGATTGTATTCCAGAGCAGCAACGATAGGTATTAAGTCTCTAGAAGGAGAAATATGAACAAATTTTATACACAAATTTTATACAGTCACAACACAGTCCTTCTACTGTACAGGTTGTGATTTTATTTTCAATCAGACATTCACGTTTGCTTGATATTTTACTATTATTTACAATAGGACATCAAATCAAAATGCTTTTGGCAGCTAGAAAATTTAATTCATTTTTCTGACAGATGAATTCTGACATCTATCTGCATCTTAAATCCAGTCTAAAAGGGATACCTACATGGGTAGGAGGTTGAACTAAGTGACCCTTAAGGTCTCATTCAACTGAATTCATTAGATAAAATGAATGGAACTGGAATTAACCATCTTATAGTCCTAGGAAAGTTTATTAATTTTAATTCCATCTTGACCAACCCTTTGTTTCTAATTCTTAGTATCTTCATGCAGGCTATTAATTTGAATGGTTTCCTCTCCAGAAATATTCTAAATGGTACAAAAGAACAACTTGCCATTCCAAGTCAGGGCTTGAGGTTCTATCGCACTTGGTAGTTGATAATAAGGAAATATAGTAGATAATACACTAGATCTGGAGTCAGAAAGACCTATATTCACATCTCATTTCAGACACCTAATAAATAATTAAATACTAGTGACTTTTGGCAAGTCACTTAAATCTCCACAGTACTCACTTTACTCTTCCACAAAATGGGGTCTAAAAGCCTGCAATACCCACCTTGCAGAATCCTTTTGAGGCTCAGTTGAGTTAATATATGTAAAACATTTTAGAAATCAAAGTACTAAATAATTGTCAGTGGTTGTCATTATGATTATTAATTACCATTCAGCTGCTGTAGAATTACACATGAATCCTTCCCTCACAGTTCTGTGTGCCAACCACCCATTTCTACATCCTGTACCTTTTACCTACAGAGGAAAATTTTTTTCTCAAAGCAAAAAGGGAGCCAATTTTTATTTACAGAGTGTCCAAGAATGCATATCATTGCCTGAAGCATGATCCTTCCCCTCCCTGCCTCTCTGCCCCTCCAGGAAAAACTTATCACCAAGAAACTCATTCTAATAGACACTGCATTGGCTCTGGACCTCACACCTCATCAGTACCCTCAGTAGACTGTGCCCCTCTGATTGAGAGACAGAACAACAACAACAACAACAACAAAAAAAACGAAACAAAAAACCATGGAAAAAAATGTCCTCCCCAAGGTCCCATTTAAAGAGGTTTCAGAAGCACAGCCAATTCTCTTTCCTGCCAGGTGCACTCCTTGGATTTGATTCTGCCATCATCATCATGCCCCTAATGCAAAGTACCATCTCCCTCCCCCCATCATGTCCTTCTGTTCCCCATTTTCAGGTTTCTTTTGTGTCATATTCCCCTATTAAACTGTAAGTTCCTTGAAGGCAGTAACCGCCTTTTTTTTTTTCTTCTTTCCTTAGCACTGACAGCTTGAAAGACATTAGGTATTTTTAAAAATTATTTCTATTATAGCATAAAAATAAGTAAAAAGCTCTATTAATTTATGTTTCCTTTCAGGATTCAATTATTTATACAACATACTTCTGCTCACACAATCAATTATCTAATATAATTTTGCCTTTGTGAATGAATAGGGATTCTGATACCAAAAGCATCCTTCACATTTATTTGAGGAGCTGATCCTCTATGGACCGTGGCACCTCCTCACTGTCTGTGTCCTTTTCTCAGAGCCTCACCTTGATAAGGTGCTCCAAAAGTGAGCTACCACTGCCTCCGCACAAGTTCCAGCTGGTACAGTAGAGGGGCCCCAAAGGCTCCCTTCATTCATGACCACTCTCCTGTGGTTCACCATCCCAGCTCCACCTTTGGCAACCTGCCCTGGTCCTGTCACATTCCACGATTACTTCAGCCTGACAAGTTCTGTGCCCGGGCAGCAATAGCTCTTCAGAACATCATTAGTGGGGATTCTATTCTGCTGTTTGATGTGAAGTGTGACAAGTGGGTCTCACAGAAACAGCCTCTCAGAAATTAAATAAGCCTTTGTTAGCAGTGTCAGCTCTTAACACCATGAAGGCTCTCAACTCACTATGTGGCCCAGAACCTTCTATATGAATTTCATGCAAAGAGACTTCTGAAAGCCAACTAGTTCTCTCAGAATGACAAGTCAGTCTTTAAAAAATAAGTTAATATAAGTATATCAAAATTGTCTTAAACCATCTAGAAGACTCAGACATTTGGACGATTCAACTTAACATCTAAAGATGTATCTGTAACATGAGACAATGTGATGTGAATGAAAGAGCATTGGATTTTGAATCAGAAGATGCAGGTGCAATAGAAAATTGGCTACTTTGGGCAAATTATTTGTTCAAGTCTCAATCTCCTCATCTATAAAATCATGGGGCGGGGGGGGGGATGGAACAGGTGATTTTTCTGAGAGAACAGAAGCTCTAACAGTCTCTGAGGATGATGAAGTTAAAATTACATCTTTTCAATGACTTCCTCTACATACACAGTTTAAATCTCTCCTGAATCTCTAGCCTGGAACTTCCAACCAACTGAAGGGCATCTTGAACTGGCTAGCACCATCAGCACCTCAAACTAAACATGACCAAAACTAAATCCACCATTTTCTCCTCCCAACAACTAGAACTTGCTTCTCCCATAGTTTGCTAATGTCTGTTTAAGGTAAACCCATCCCAGTGACTACCCAGAAATATAAAGACTTCAATCAGTCTTTGCAACATCTTTCTTCCTCATTCCCTACATACAAACACTTAAAAGTCCCGTCAATTTTATGCACAAATTGGTTTTTTTCACTCACACTGCTATCATTCTAAAGTTCAAGACAGCATTGTCACTTGCCTAGATTACTATAAAATATTTTTGCCCCCATAATGTACTCCTTTGTTTTTTTCCAATTATATGTAAAACGTTTTTAATATCCAATTCTGTAAGATTCTGAGTTCTACATTTTTCTCCCTCCCTCCTTCTCCTCTCCCCATGATACAGGATATACATGTACCATTATGTTAAACTTATTTCCACATTTGCTATGGTGTGAAAGAAGAACCTATTAACCTATTAACCACCTATCTAGTCACTCCTTTCTCCAACTAATCACCTTGACAAAATAATTTTATGCATGGGTCTCACTATGTGATCAAGAGACTAAGAACACTAAAGAACCTCTTCAGAAAGTTCTCATTTTAGCAAGTGGACCTTGTGCAGATCTCTACATAAAATGAGGGTCAGTGGTAGAGAAAATGAACATGCAGGGCCTAGAAGAACAAACCAAAGGGGGGTATGCAAGGTGGGGAATTGGGAACTAGACACAGAACCAATATGCAAGGTGGGGGAAAGGTGAGGACAATACACACAGGGACTGAACACATCTGCAGGTGGGCTGAACAGGGCAATGGTTTCTTCTTTTGGCAGCCTCAAGCATAGCTCCTAATCTGGCAGTGGCAATGGAGGGAATGACTTCCCCATTCTGTTTCTTTAGCCTGGAGGGGTTTTTTTAAAAAGAATTTTAGGGGTTATTTTGAGGGGGGGGGGGAGGAAAGAGGAGAATAGGGAAAAGAAGGGGAGAGGAGGAGAGAGAGAGAGCAGTACAAAAGCCAACGTAGTGGTGTTTTTTTAGAATATAGATTACTTACCTTCCTGGATGAGTTATTTTCTAGTTCACATCTTAGTCACCATACTATCATGAGACTTTCTTTGCTTAAGTTCAGGTCCATTATGACCACTGAATTCCCTTTATTTATCAATCAAAGGGAAAATGTCTATGGAATGACCTGTTTTCATATTATTTCTTAGTGCCTTTTTTGTTGTTGGGGTGGGAGTGTGGGGATGTAATCTGTGATTTTACTGGTTTAGAGAACTTCTAGAGAAGAGCTCCTTCTATTAATATAGATGTTCAGTAAATTCTAGTTTTAGGGAGATTAGATTACGTGACTTACCCGGGGTTAGTTGGTTTGCATAAGAAACAGAACTTAATGATTTGTTTCCTTTTCTAGATATTTATAAACTAATTTTTAATAAAATATTCTAAAAGTTTTTGGCCAGAAATGAAAGCTATCCTTTAACTTCATTTAAACAACATTAAGAAGTACAGTATTTCAACACACTTAAGAAATATTAAGTTCATGAAGTACTTACCAAATTTCTTTCAATGTGTTTTATGAAAGTATGAAAAATATCTTCCTTATCGTACAATAATAGTATTTAAAAACTGGTAACTCTCAAGTCCTTAGCAAACACTGTATTATAGGAAAACCAAACTAATGGCAAGAAATTGATAATTTTTACTTAGATAAGTAACTGATTTCCTTAGAAAAAATATCGTGCAGATATTTAAAAATGGAACTACTATATTCAGTATAATACAAATACACAAAGGAAAATTTAATATAGTTTGGTTCCCATAGTAAAATAATCTTTAAAAAAAGATTAATAAATACATTCACATGTTGAAAATCATGCTATATAATCATAATCACTCTATCTCTGTTTCTCTATGATACTTTCAAACACACAGATGTGTTCATACAGGTCTGTATACACTCACATTTAGTTTGAGTTCTTTGGAATGAAAGTTTTAATTTATTATTCATGAAAATTTCATACTGACCTCCCATCAGAACCATGAACTAAAACAACAAAGTCAGCAGAAAAACAGATTTATGAGACCATATAAAACCACAGCAAACCAAACTACAATTCCCAACTCCCTTCTCTAACCCAATTCAAAACAAGAAACTTCCTTGGGAGTCTACAGACAACCCCCATAGGCTGTTTTTTGAAGACTGCTTTTTATAAGTTATATAGTTATTTAAACTCAAATGAAATAAGATATGTAAAGTGCTGTACAAAACATCTTTCTTTATTATCAATCACCAGATAAGTCTGATATATTCCTTCAAAAAGCATAACACAGGTATGGGAACACAAGTACATTAGTATATTGTTGGTAGAGTATGGATTGGTCTAATCATAAAGGAAAGCAATGTGGATTTCTTTAACTAAAAAAAACAGTCCTTTGATTTGGAGAACTCACTGCTAAGTTAAAGGTCATTGAACAAAAAACATTCACATTCATGCCAAAATATTCCAACCAGCACAGAAGCAAAGAACTGGAAACAAGAGAAATGATCAAAATACAAACAGAAGAAGAGAAATGTAATGGGATATTACTGAAGAGTAACAAGAGCAGAGCATTCAGAGAAACATGAGAATATCGGTACAGAATGAACCAAAGAACTAATGAAGCAAGCAAAATGAAGGAGGAAATAATCCCAGAAATCTGTGTAATTATAATGACCAAGCTTGGGAGAGATGAGATGAGATGAGGTTTCCCTTTCGTTTCACTTGGGGAGGGGCAGGGGGTGTGTAGAGGAGGCAGGGGCAGGGGGGAAAGGGCAAATTTGAATGTGGAACAGAACCAATATATAGCCAAGGTTAATGTTAGTTTTGCTAATCAAATTTAGAGGTCACCTCTTCCCCCACTTCTTTTTAAACAAGGGTTGGCTCTGGAAAGGACGGGGAAGGGATATATTTGGAAATTAAGGTAATACAAAAAAAAAAGGAAATATTGGAAAAAATTGTGGACTGACTTTGTATTTACAATACTTTTATTTTCAAATAGTTGTTGTTACCCTTTGTTCTCAAAGAGGACTAAAACAATATCACTATGTTAGATTCTTACGATGTGTTGGATGGTGGCTGATCAGACCAATTCAAACTTGGAATATTCTACCAAAGGCTGGGCATAAACAGACCATGAGAACATCTGGGGTAGATTCTCTAAACATGCATATTCCATGTTTTCTTTGCTCATAGATCACAGTACTCTCTGAGAAGGGCACACCATGCTGGGCAGTCATGTGCCAGTGTCTCCTTGTTGCATAATCAATTTTTTTTTAGGTTTTTTGCTAGGCAAATGGGGTTAAGTGACTTGCCCAAGGTCACACAGCTAAGTAATTATTAAATGTCTGAGGTCAGATTTGAACTCAGGTATTACCGACTCCAGGGCCAGTGCTCTATCCACTGTGCCATCTAGCTGCCCCTGCATAATCAATTCCTTTTTTTTAAATAACTAAAACAATGGCATTTAATGGGAACTGGGGGGCATGATTACAATTACAAAGTCCGACACAAAACAAGGATAGGGAGCTGGGTTGGACAGTTACAAAATAAAGGGAAGGAAAGATGGTCCAAAGATGTCTGAGCCAGGCTAACATGGCCTCTCCTGTCTGTCTTGTCTCTGTTCACCCCTTGAGTCCATCTTGCCAGGTCCAAAGTCACCTCTGTCCCCTCCACCCTCGCCCCATTGGAATCCCCCATGGTCCCCTCCTCTGCCTAGGTACCCTCCATGGTCATAGCCACCTCTGCCACCTCTTTGATCATCTCCAAAATTACCACCCATATGAGAGCCTCCAAGTCCTCCTCCAGGTCCATCAGGTTTAGGTACCTTACACTGGTTACACTCATTCCACCAAGAAAAGTTCACATTCTCACATGTGGGATTAGAGCACTTCCAGTCTCCAGCTCACTGCTACCCTCCACCACCACCTCCTCCACTAGGGAATCCTCTTCGGCTGCCACCATCGCTGCCACCACCTCCAAAGCCTCCTGGGCCCATGGGTCCTCCACGCCCATGGCCACCACAGCCATTGCCGCCTCCTCTGTTGAAATCTGCTCTTTGAGTAGCAAAAAAGACTTTAATGGGATTTCCAGAAAATTCTTTGCCATCAAACCAATCAGTAGCTGCCTTGGCAGAAGAGGGATCATCAAATGACCGTAGCCTCTCCTTTCAGTTTTCTTTTCTCCCTGTCCGTATGTAAGTTGATCATAAGCTGTCCTGTCTCCTTATTGGTCTTAAAATGCCAATTTGTTTGACATAAACTGGCACAGACTCAATGATAACATTCTCACTCAAACCTTGGATGAAGATGGTATTATCAGAATTATCCTGTTCAGAGTCATGGCATGATCCTTGGTCCCTGGGTCCACCAAATTTATTGAAGCCACCACAGTCACTTCTGCCCATGCCACCTCTGCCTCCATGATCTTGAGGCTCATAGTCACCACTGCTATGGTTGTAGCTGCCACCACCACTGATGCCTCTGCCACCCCATCCTCTTCCCCCATGGTCCTGCTGGCCACCCCCATAGCTGCTGCTGCTACCACCTCCACTCTAGTCCTGGTTGCCATAAGAAAACAGAAGAGTCGACCACAGATGCCTCAATGACTGATGCATAATCAATTCTTAAAAGAGACCTTGAGAGTGTTCTTGTATTACTTTTTCTGATTCCACTAAAATCACTGTCCCTGTGTAAGCACTCCATTAAATAGTCTTTATGGCAATTTGGAATTTGAATAATGTGTCCAGTCCATTGGTGATGTACTCTCTGTAGCAAACTTGGATATTTGGCTGTTTACCTCAAGGAAGGACTTCAGTGTCTGGTGTCTTGTCTTGCCAGGTGATCTTCAGAATCTTCCTAAGATTATTTAAATGGAAGCAATTCATTTTCCTGGCACAGTGCAGATAGACTGTGCAGTTTTCACAGACAAACAAAAAATGAGGTCAGCATAAAAACTCTTTGAACTTCAGTTTGGTAGTCATACCTCATCTCCCACATTTTCCTTCAGAGCCTCCCAAACACTGAGCAAGCTCCAGCAACAAGTATGTCGATCTCATTATCAATGGAAAGTATACTGCGCCAAGGTAAGTGAATTTATCTACTTCTCATTTGCTGTAACCAATGGTTCCACTTATGGATGGTATGGATGATGGAGTACCTTCTAATAACAAGAGTTTTTCTTCCTCTCTTCACCATTTCTTATCATTTTGTTAGCTTCTTCATAAATCTGTCTGCACTGAATTAAACTTTCTTCATAACTCACAGACAGCTCAAATTGGGCAAAACTGAACCTTAAGTTAACATGTTGTGTTTATTGTTGCATTCTCCAGTAAAGACTTCATTTTTTTTTTCAGATTTTTCTTGTTTGGTTTCAAAATCAAGGAGAGATTTCCTGGCTTGTCAAAATATGGATGGCTAATAACCAATTCATATATTGCCTGGGCTCTCAATATCTCCCTCCTGGGGCCAGCATTTTTGGGAATAATACTGTATTTTTAAATTTTCAACTTCATCCCCACCCTTTCCCAAGTAAATCTGCTCTGGGGAAAAAACAATTAGCACAATCAAAAGACAAATCCAAAGAGTCTGACAATAAATATAAAGCTCCACACCCAAAGCCCTACCCCTAGAAAAAAGGGATGAGAGTAGAGCACTCTGTTAGTAGAATTTGGCAATGGTGGACTTTGCAACCTGGAAACAGTCAAGAAAGAGCATAGTCTACAGGTGGGAGGCATTAAATCTGTCATCTACAGTCTCTCCTATCCCAAGGATGAGACAGTTGTGTGGACAATCACAATGCTCATCTATCCAAGTTCAACCCAGGTCATCTAGAACACAGTGCAATGCAACTTCTCCTTTTCTGCAAATAAGAGACTTAGCAATCTTGCTAACATCTTCTTAGAAGACCAGTGTTCTGGTGGAGCCAGGTGGAGGAGGTCCAGAATCTGAGTTCACACACTCCCCAAGGCCTGAGTGATACTGTGATGGGAAATGGTATCCCTCCTCAGAAACTTTTTGTTATCAGGTAGGGCCCATACAATTGGTGGTAAGGGTGATTTAAGGGAAGTTGAGTCCTAGAAAAGACCAATTTGGGTTTGGCTTCAAGGAAGAAAGATCTCAAGACTCTGCTGGAGAAAAGTATCCCATAAAATTAAAAATTAGTTTGGGGGTAAGGAAGGAGAGGCTCTGGGAGAAGCTGAATATCAGGACGGCCAAGATATGGTACCACCACCCCTGCCATTGTCTGGAGAGAGAAGGTGGCCAGTCTTTTAGGCTGGCTTGAATTGAATATATTGACTATCAATACATCTGTAACCTTAACATCTACAAGGCATAAGTACAAAGCATTCAAACAAACTGTACAAAATGAACAAAATTACTTTTGTAACTCTATTTAAATAGAAATAATATTGTGTAAGAGACAGAGGACCAAAGTAGAAAGTGAATGTTAGTTCTAGTTCTGCCCAGTTACAAGCCATATGATCTTGGCTAAACAAGGAATTTAATATCCATGAGTCTTAATTTTTTCCATAATGATTTGTTTTGAGGATCAAGTGAAATTGTGTCTGAGAACAACAACATGCAGGGGAAATCCATTTTCATCCTTGCAATTTATGTAACTCTATCCTCCAATCTCTATTTGGGATTTGTACCCCAGCTAGAAACAAGATCATCATTGTTAAAAGACCCTTATAGGGTTGATAGAGATAACATATGATGAAGTTTTAACATAACTTCTGACGCTTTAGGAATAAATAAATTACAAGCTCATGTGAGCAGCAGACATACAGGGAAAAAAGGCTGTTATGCACATGTCTACATATAGCAAAACTATGATCTGGAACACTGCTACATGTTTGTATAATATTACCTGTCTGAGTTTGTGGTGAGAGTTGTGGTCATAGGAGTCTAGATAATTTTCCTCTCCTTTAAATAAAAGTTGCATTTTTATTGATTTATAAAAAAAAACTATTGCACAACTTGATCGTATTATTAAAGGAGTTCAACTAACTACCTTAACTATTGAATTGATTATTCAGATTCATTATCATAAACCAGTCAATGACTAACAGAAAGGCCCTATGGATAGATCTTCCCTCAGATATCAGAAAATTAGTCTACTCTCCATTTTCTAACAGTGGCTCTAATTGGTTCTGACTCCACTGAACACCCCTCCCATGAGAAACTGATGACCAAGGTACCAAGCAATTTTTGATACTCCCTACTGTTTGGGGAGGTTAAAGGGGAAGGGAAAGGGAAAGGGAGAGGTTAGAAGGTAGAACAATAAAGTCCTCTCAAAGTCTTCCTTTAAAGAGGGCTTAGAACTTTCTAGGTAACTCCATTTTCTACCAGTGGCTCTATCTGAGTTCCAGCTTCACAGAAAACCAAACTCCCCTGTCTCTCGTTGTTCCCTCTCACCTTTTAGCTTCCTTTTTTCTCTCATCTGCTCCCTTTAGATTCTAAGACCCAAATTTGAGGGAGGGAAGTCTTTCTTTTTCATATTTCTATTCCCAGGACTTTGCACAGCACCTGAATTGAACTGAAATAATCTAAATGTGATGACTATAGTTCAGATCCGTCCTAAGAGACTTCTTAGCTGAATATCCATTTAAAAGTCTATCTTAATTTTTCTTCTGTCTTAACTTTTTCATCTCTTTAATGGAAATGTGATTGGTCATTCTTACTCTGGTTCATCTGGTCCAGCAGTCTTAATACCTGTATTACCTGGCTGACTGATAATAGAAGATTACCTTTTTAAAAAGTCTCTTCAACTCTAAATTTATTGCTTACATTTTTCATACCTAATTTGGGGCATTCTAGCTGAGAAGAGTAGGGAAGATAATAATCCCATGAATTAGATCCTTCCGTTGAAGATAGGATTTCAATCCATCAGGCAGGAATATAAAATAGTTCGGTAGAACCTTTATTTTTACTGGAACATGGAGAGACCCCAAAATCGGTTTCTCTTAATTCCTATTAAAATCATCAATTCTAAAAGCCAACACAACTAAAGACCAAAGAACAGATGGGGGGGGGGGGGCGAGAGAGGGGAGAAAGAGAGAGAGAGAGAGAGAGAGAGAGAGAGAGAGAGGAGAGAGAGAGAGAGAGAGAGAAATTCAGAACTGTAGTCATGGCCTGCAGTTAAATATAAAATGAAAAATGCAGCACTTCGACCATTTGCTTCCTCTTGGAAGCATAGATCCCAATTTCACACCTGAGTGACTTTAGAGCACAGTAACAAGTGGGATAGGTAAACCTCTATCTTGTACAAGAGCTCAGGCTGCACAATGCAATGTGGGAGCCCATAGCAATGCAACAGCTTTGCTGCTCTCATGCTTCCCCTTCCTATGCAGCTTTGGGATTTCCCACCATGGAGGGAAGGTTTCTATAGATGTTGACTAATTTCCTCCATCCTGGGAAATGGGAGCAGCTTCTCACCATCAGCCAAACAGCAATTTTTGAGTTCTAATGTGCTATACTTCACGGCAGGCTTTTAATTGTCATATGAGCTTTGATCCTAGATGGTAATCATTGCTGCTATAGTTGTTATCAGCAATTCAATGAACCCAGTCATCCATCTTTGGGGTAAAGAGCAGTATATTTCTTTTTCTTCAATATCTCTAAAGGTCAAAAAAATGCAGTACTATCACAACGATGTTACTAATAATTCTTTAAAATGAGTGTCTGAAGGATACCCAGATACTCTAGGTCCTGAGTAGGACACCTGCCACCATGACTTAACAGCACAGGGATAACCTAGCATTATCTTCCTTATTCCCTTTCTGCATGGAAACAGAAGAAGTATAATGATTCTGTTCTTCAGAAATGATCCAAATATGAAAATATATAAATAGAAATTGTTTTCTTAATGAGGCACAACAATGACAAAGTCAAAGTCATTAGCTAAAAGTTGAGAACAGAAACAGAAATCACAACTGCCCCTAGGAAGCTGAATGAAAAGAGTTCCTTTATGAATACCCCCCCCAAAAAATTTAGAAATTTTAAAAAACAAGACTTGTTCAGAAAAAAATAATGACTTGTTTAGACTCTAAACAGGATTAGAATTCAGGTTCTATCTACTGTGTTAACAACTTGCCAAATTAAGAAAAGTAATATCATCTGATTTTAGGAGAAGTCTAATTCTAGAAATACAACATGAAATTGCCAGGCTTTTCTTGAATCAACTCACTACTTTTATAGACCACCATAAAAGAAATACAATTGACAGTCTTTCAGTTTCATTGAAATGGATGATAACTATTCCTATTGAGATGAAGAGATTAAAACCCAATATGAAGACAAAAAAACTATTTAAAAAGGTTTTGTGGGCAGCTAGGTGGCGCAGTGGAGTGGTCCTGGAGTCAGGAGGTCCTGAGTTCAAATTTGACCTCAGACACTGAATAATTACTTAGCTGTGTGTGTGGCCTTGGGCAAGCCACTTAACTCCATTTGCCTTGCAAAAACCTTTTAAAAAAAGGTTTTAATTTAAGATGAAGAAAAGACAACTTTTTAGCTTATTACTATAGTACTGCTCTGAAATTGCTTCCCCAATAATGACTATAGATTTTCTCAAAAAATTTAAAATAAGCATGCAAAAATTATTTTAAAAAAAAGTCTAAATCTTCATTAACTAAATAAATGATCCAATCTAATTAGGATTTTCCACATAAGATTCATATAGACTCAGTCTTCAGGGTAGAGATCACTCACTTTCTCTTTCTCCTCTGCCTCTCAGTTGAAATTGTGAAAACCAATGAAATTTTTTTTTAATAAATGAAACATATCAGAGAATTCATTAGGAACAAAAGTTTTTGACCCAAAATAATCATAGCCACTAAAGTATACTACCATAGAATTAGGACACTTCCAAAAGCTAAATTCTGAAATTAAATAGACGAGGACGATCATTTCCCCTTAAATCTTAGAACTAAAAACATATAAGTTCACAGAGAAGGCATGTTTTGTCACATCATATGTCAGATAAATATTTTTACAGATTTTCATGGCCTTTATAAAATAACAAGATGGTTCTTTTGTGAAAAATTTCTCTGAATGATTTAGAAGCTTTTTCTCTTTATATCAAGAATAGAAAAGGTATGAAAGCTAAAAATATTCTGCATTAAAAAAAGATTTTGCATACAAAACTTATCCCTTCATTGAAATGGAAAAACAAACTTCTTACAATCAACCAAAACCAAACACTGGTCAAACATCAACTAAACACTATACATAATGTGTGAACGATAAAAATAATTCAATCATAGAGAATAATTCCCACAGACATTTAATGGCAGCAAACAGCTAGAAAAAATACTGGATTGAAGAGCTGGATTTCAGCTCTGACCTAACTCATTCTCTGACCTAAAAGCAAATCACTTTATTTCTCTGGACTATGAATATTTCATTTGCAAAATAAAAAGGTCATACTGGATAATCTCCACTGTTTCTTCCAGCAATAATATTCTATGATTCTCTTTGTGATGTAGTAGTTAAAAATGTTTTGGGGATGAAAACTGCATCTAAGACTGTTAATTTATGGACCAATTGCCACATACAGAACAACCCACTGTATTCCTAAGAAAAGGAATAAAAAGATGGAGTTTTATATTAGGGGAAAAAATGTATACCTTTGTCCTTAGGATGACCTTGATGAGCATAACCCAAACTCAATTTACAGATAATATCAATATCAAGAATGTCACCTTGATGGATAAGAAATATGATGATACATCAGTAACCAGTCTGAAAGGAGCTGGGTGGCAGGGCTCTTATGAGCCAAGTTTAAACCCAATGATGCATATCTGAGTTCTATGGAGGATTGATGAGAGTAGCTGCTCTTAAAATCTAAGAACAAGAGAAATAGATGCATTAAAAGCAATATATTCCTCTAAACACACTACTGCCTGTCCCCATCAGCCTCTGCCACTCCAAATTATAGTGTAATTACATTTTTAAATGACAACAACAGAGTCCTTTAGGATTTCCTGTAGATAATTTATAGCCAGGGCTTTGTGAGGAATGTCCCTGGTGACCCACCAATGTCTAAACTCAAACAAAATGTGGGGGACAAACTTTAAAAAAATTGGGACATCACAGGCAAGTAGGTTCCTATTTATCTAAATATTTCCAACTTTCATCCTCTGATGACAAGGATTTCACGATTACTATCATTATTATTATCATTTTTACCTATTTCACGATTACTATCATTCTCATACTAAAATATCTTTCAGCAACCAAATGATGCACATAACACTATAGAGAGATAAAAATATAAAACAAGATCAATATTCTCTTCCTTAGAATCTAATTAAAATAACCTAATTCATATAAGACAACAGCACTAATGATCCCACTGAATAGAAGGTACACACTAAAAACAAACACAGACTCTGAAAAGAGGGGTTGGGCCACTTAGATTTGATCACAAAAAATTTCTAAATCTTATCTGGGGAAAATTTCCAATGATAAAGGACTTGACTTGAAAACAGGAAGCCTTGAGATTAAATCTGGTCTCATACAAATAATAGCTCTATAACCCCATGCAATGCAAAGGAATAAAAAAACATATCTACTGGTTTAGTATGTCCTTACTTCACTATGTTGTTGTGAGGAACAAATGAGATATGTGTAAAGTGCTTTTATACCTTAAGCTACCTCCTAAATGCTAGTTATTATCATGATCATCCCAATTTTGATGTTTATATACACATATATACTTAGACACACATATAAACGCACACATGTACATATCTCACTTCCTTGGCTAGCCTAGACAATTCTTTAAAGATAATTATGGAATCCATTTCTTATTCAATAAACATTTATTAAGACTCGACTAGTGTGCCAGGAAATTTCCTATGTACACCACATACAAAGATAAATTGAAGCACATCCTGCCTTCAAAAGAACTCACAATCTACTGAAAAAAATTAGTATAGACAAAATAAATAAATAGGATATAATATAATAAGCAAGAGATAGATAAAATATTTAGAGAATGAATGTTTTAAAAACAAAGAAAGGAAATATAGGTAAGATAGGCCATTTATACATATATAAACTAATTTAGTATATTCCTGCTAAAGCATTCAAACTCTACTAGACAGAATGCAATTTGTTTGGACTGCCCACGTTGTCTGAATATCAAATGTATGCTTGCCAAAAATACTATCTTACGGAGAGCTCAACACAGGACAAGCACCTCACAGGAGAGTCAGAAAAAGTGATGGAAGGGCATTCTCCAGGTCTCTCATACCAGACCAACATGATCTACATTACATGTCCTCATCAGGGAAGTCACTGTTCTCTATGTGCAAAGCAGAATTATAGTAGCTCAAGAGAAACATGAGATGCCCAAATTTACAGAATTCCCCCCCCCCAATCTGAGCCTAACCTGCAGTAGAGCATTTAGAACTCGTACTGTTCTGATCCGTCATAGTCAGACACAATGTAACTTGTCTCCAATATAGTCATGTCATTTTGATCCTCATCAAGATCTAGGACAACAATCAGTATATGCCTATTTCAAGTGATATTTAGTTTTTCCTTCTATAAATTGAGGAAATTGACACATATCTATATCTATATCTCTATATATACATATACAAACTCATATTTCAGCTCAAAAATCCCATGATGCTATATTTACAAGTGTCTCATATTTAGCAAGTGCTAAAGAAATTAGAGTTGCTGAACATCTTCATGACTAAGCATTTCTGCACCAATTTATAAAAAAAAACTTTGAAAGTTGCCAAATATTAGTTGAAGCAATCCAAAATATTTCACTATCCCTATAGTCCCATCCCATATCAATATAATCACTTATAAGAACCCCAGCTGGATGAAGTGCATTTCTTCCCCCCCCCTTCAATAACTCGTTTATTTTTTTTAGATTTTTGCAACTCAATAGGGTTAAGTGGATTACCCAAGGCCACACAGCTAGGTAATTAAGTTTCTTAGGTCACATTTGAACCCAGGTACTCCTGACTCCAAAACCAGTATTCTATCCACTGTACCACCTAGCTGCCCCAATAACTCATTTTTAATGAACCACACAGACAATAGCTTACCTAAATTGGGCTTAGAGCAGTGGTTCTTAACCCTCTTTATAACAAGAATTCAGAAGAAGTATTTAAAAATGTTTAACAATCATGTTTCTGAGAGAAAATTTATACACAATTAACTTATAGGCTTAGTCTAGAATATTAACATTTTGTATATCCCTTTCTCACATCTTTACAATAAACAAAAAAATAAATCAAACCCTGATTAGTAGCATTTGTTGTTAAATTTTTTATGATTTATATGTTCATCATAAAAATTTAACAATTGGTTCTTAAGAGTTAGTTCAAGCTGGTTTGAGTATACTTTTGATATGGCAGGCTGGTAAAGTCCATGGACTCTCTGGATAATATTTTTAAATACATAAAATAGAAGATATAGAATAGAGAACTAATTATAATACAGCTACCAAAAACTAATTCATGAACCTTAGGTTAAGAACCCCCACGTTTGAGAATTTCTCCTTAAGATAGGAGAAATATGACAAATACAGGAACAGTTATCATTACCAAGAAAAGAGCGGAAAACAGAAAATAACAAATGAGAAGCTAAACAATGGCATTAAGCTCTTGTGCAAGTCTTTTTGTTAAATCATTCCATCTAAGTAAAAACAAACTGCAATCTGAAACAAGCAACAATGATAACCACCTGGATAACTACATTTTTGGTTTAGTTAAATGGAGGGAGTGACTCTCCTGACAGAACAAGTTTGTATGAGAATAATCTGATAACAAAGGAAGGGATTTGTCTTGGCAGAGTTCAGATAGTAGGCAAGAAACAGTCTTTTCTTTCAATGATGAAGCAGGGTTTAGCAATTACCAACCATTTCTCTAGACCAGGTATCCTTAACTTGGGGTTGTGAGGTCATGAACTTGTAGATAAACAAATTCATAAGTGTGATAAGTGTGTGTATACACACACACATGCATATAAACATGCACATACATGAAACTACATATACATACACATTTACAAATTTATTTCTCTGTAACTAGTTTCCTTTGTAATCCTAAATCTTTTTATTGAGGCATTTAAAAATATTCTTCTGAGAAAGAGTCACAGCAAACTGCCATGAAAGAAATAAAGGTTAAGAAATTTCTCTTCAGACTAAGTAGCAGAGGCTACTCCCAGGATTTCCTCCCATCATTTTCATGAGAGTGAAAATATGTTGTGTAAAGTGTTGGACCCAGATTAAAATGTAATTGGAAGGGTGGACAGAGCACTTGTCCTGGAGGCAGGAGAACCTGAGATCAAATCTGGCCTCAGACACTGGATACTTAGTGGCTGAGTGACCCTGGGCAAGTCACTTAACCCTAACTGCTTCTCCCCTTTCCCCTGGCAAAATGTAACTAGGAGGTAACTAGGTAACATAGTGAATAAAGACTAGTACTGGAGTCAGTAAGACCTCAGTTCAAATGCAGCCTTAAATACATATTAGCTATGCAACACTTGGCAAGTCACTTTAACCCCAATTGCCCCCCAAAAAAATATAATTGGAAATTTAAAAAAAATACAATACAACATATATAATGTTAATTTGTGATTTTTCTAAGACAAGACATAGCACAAGCGATTTGTTCCTATTTGATTTTGAGACCTCTGGAGAAAGAATCTGAATTAAAGAAGAATTGCATTCAAATCCTACCTCAGAAGCTTCTTAGCTATGTCACAGTTTCCAATCTAAAAAGGAGTCAGAGATGAACACCTACTTGCAAACCAGAAAGCATTATGCAATTTCTAGGTATTTTAAATGTACCAGATCCTCAAACTAGTTCATAAGTGTCTGCATCTAAATTTAAATTTGGGGTTTTCTTGATTCCAAGTCCAGGAACCCATCCACTTCAACACTAATTGCCATAACATGGCTGGAGAAAAGAATAGCATCTTTAAGCTAACATCACTGGTTAAAAGTAATGTGGACTAACCCTAGAGCCAAGGCATCACTTATAATGCAGATATCTTGGAACATACAGTGCTATCTACAACTTTGAGCTCCAAACTATGGTAACACACCCCTCTACCATAAATAGGTCAGCTGTTACCAAGTAAGAATGGAATTTGGGGTTTAGGGCAGTATGTATGTATGAGTGTTTACATACATACAATCACACACAGAGACATGCACATACAACCTTGGAAAATTATTTCATTAGGTTCCTTCAAAAGGGAAAATTAGTCCTAAAATTTAAGCTATTAGTTGCCATTACTCTGTACTGTTTCATTAATTATAAAGAAGTTATTCATTTTTTTCCTTTTTTTCCTTTTTTTTAGTTTTTTTTTTTTTTTTGGCAAGGCAATGGGGTTAAGTGGCTTGCCCAAGGCCACACAGCTAGGTAATTATTAAGTGTCTGAGGCCAGATTTGAACTCAGGTACTCCTGATTCAAGGGCTGGTGCTCTATCCACTGTGTCACCTAGCCTCCCCTAAAGTTGCTCATTTTTAAGAACTTACTACCTGGGATAATTGTATGATGGGTAAATTAAAAAAAAAAAAAAACAACCATAGACACACCTTCCAATAGCATGAAACTAATATATAACTGAATGAGTAAAGAGTCTGTACATTATCACAAAAAGCAATTTAAGTGAACATCCCACTTAAAAGAAAATTGAACCTTTGTAAAGCTTTTGATTCCCAAAGGCAATGCTTATGGTAGTCCAAGGACTAACCTGAAGACACTATCCTATAAGAATGGGCCTCCAAATATGAACTAGTAGAGAAATGCAACCATGGAAAACAATTTGGGGATAAATTAAGATAACTCACCTGTGATCAAGATGGCTAAAGTCTTGCAAATTCAGTTCCCGAGTGTCTTGTGTTAGATAAATAGTATCCACATCCTATAAGAAATATATCTTGCTCACATATATAGTTCATATGTATAATAAGGGAAACAAAAATTCTTAATAGAAATGAAGTTTGAAAAAGGGACAAGGGATTTACCTTCAGTTCAAGTGGGTAATCAACCCTAGGACATTTGAAAAGCCTTACATTACACAGTATGAGGAAAAGATGCCTTCAGCAGGTAATATAAGGGAAAAGGCAGTTAAGGAAATAGATACTTAACCTTCTCTTTAGAATTAGAGTCTTAACTCTTGAGTCATGGACTCATTTGGCAATCTGGACTATTTCTCAGAATAATCTTTTTTAATGATAAAATAAAGAAAATCAGGAAAATCATCTGTGTCAAAAATAAAATTATCATTTTTTTCAAACCACAAGTTCACAGAATCTAGGTAAGAACCTCGCTTTAGATAAAAATTTGGAAAGATGGACTCACCCACTGTACTTCTTCCCTGTATGGAAATCCAAGCCAGTCACAAACACAGGCATACATCTGAGAAAATCCTCCTAAAACAGTCAATTGAAGTACTAGTGAAAAATCATGATTTCATTGTCATTAAACAATACATTTAAAAATATTTTAAATCTTAAACATTTAAAGAGGTTTCTGACGTTTAGAAACTTTTAGACTAGGAAAACAGAGTAAAGTTAATGCCACATATGTCAACATAAATACACAGTGGGTTGCCATGAGGCTTAAATATCCACCAATCAAGGGTCCACACTCTGAGTAACTTCAGGTTAAAACTAATTGCACCTTTACAGCAACCTGCTAGGAATAGAATTCAACTTTGTGGCATGAAGAATTCTACCTAAGATTAATATTTCAGATTTGAATGCCTGCTTACCACAAGGGCCTAGTTCCGCTACAGTCTGACTGTCCCACAGTGCCTGGAGATTAGTAAGTCTTTCAGAGGGCTCCATAGCAACTTTTTTCATTATTCTCCTAAAAGACAAAGTTAAAGAATATAATAAGCCAAATTTCCCAAACAATATGTTCTTTAAAAAGAGTCATCTTTCACCAACAGGATGACAAAGAATAAAAAATACAGCATATGAATAATGAAAACCTTTTTCATTTAGATATGTATAAATGTGACTATCCACTTAAAATTATAGTGTAATTTTCTTCTTTCCCTCTCTTGTTTTCATCTGTTCTTTCTTTGTTATTTCCTAACAGACTGCTTGCCTTTTTTCTCATTAGAAGATACAATTTCACTATTAAATATCATCATCATCATCATCATGATAAGAAGTGCATCTGAAGCTTATAGAATGGTTACTATTTCACAGGCTTTCAAATATTAGGTGGTTCCAAATCATTACCTCATTTGATCCTCACCAACAACCCTAGGAGATGATAGAAACTGTTACTACTCCCATTTTACAGATTAGAAAATAGAATCAAATAGAGGCAAAGTGTCTTGCCAAAGATAACACAGTTAATAAATGCCTGAGGTCAGATTTAATCTCTGAATCCTTCTTGAATCCAGCTCCAAGGCTCTCCCACTATATTATCTAACCTGAAAGAAATACAGTATTCTATTTTACAGTTACTTTGACACTTTGTGGTTTTTCTTGTTTTTTAGGTCTCCTATTTTCGTCTATTTATTTCCCTCATCTTCTTTTTAACCTAAATCTTACTCCTAATATCAGTGGAAGCATGCATATTGCTAATTATTTTTTGCTGTTATTCTCTTTATAAAATACTTGTCTTCAAGGGCTTGAACTTAATAATTAAATGTGGTAAATAGCATACTTTTTTAGGTTACAGTGCAGTTTTCCTGCAGTATGACTCAATTTTTGCTTATACTTTCAATATGCTTGACTTAATTGACCATAGGAACTATAACAAGTCATTTATATTTGATAGTCTGAAGTAGTTTTCATACTTAAACTCAATGCAGTGCTAGGGAGTTAACTTTATGTTTTTCATAAGAACTATTATTATATATTACTTTACACAAGTTAGAGGTAATATGTGTGAAAAGAGGTTAAAAGGAATCAGACTAAATAGAAGTTTATTTGAATTTTACATAGTATTATGAAGACACATGGCATTCCCCAATTTTTAAATGATCAAAGGATTTAAAAAGTTGGTTTTTTGTTTTTGTTTTCTGTAAGCAATGGCATTAAGTGTCTTGCCCAATGTCACACAGCTAAGTATCAAGTGTCTAAGGTCGAATTTGAACTCAAGTCCACCTGACTACAGGATCAGTGCTCTATTCACTGTACCACATAGGTGTCCTTTAAAAAGTTTTTAAAAGAATATTTGTAAAACTTAACATTTCCTTATTTCTGACCAGGTTACACAACTTTGGAACTTCCCAATCTTCTCCACTATACTCCAAAGAAACTCCTCATCGGGAAATAATCATCATCCTGAAAGATTCCATCAACCTCACACCCTATTACTATCCTCTACCCTCTGATTGGAGAACTCAAAAATCTCCACTGACAGAGTGGGCTCAGAATAGACATCTCGTTCCCCACCAGGCTCTACTACTCTAGTCTCCTATGCCTTCACCCCCCCCCTTTTTTTTAGTTTTTTTGCAAGGTGAATGGGGTTAACTGGCTTGCCCAAGGCCATACAGCTAGGTAATTATTAAGGGTCTGAGACAGGACTTGAACCCAGGTACTCCTGACTCCAGGGCCCGTGCTTTATCCACTGTGCCACCTAGCCACCCCTACCTTCCCCCTTTTGGACTTCATTTTTGTGCACTGTCCTCTGATTATGATCTTGAGGGTAGAGGTAATCTTTTCCATTTTTATATCAATGTTCTCAGATAGGCATGGTGTCTGATCCCATAACAGGCATTTTAAAATGTTTATTGACTGTGGAATTAAAGGTCTTTTACTATCTCTTTTCCCTTAGACTTTTTTTAGGGTTTTTTTTTTTTAGCAAGGCAAATGGGGTTCAGTGGCTTGCCCAAGGCCACACAGCTAGGTGATGCTGAGGATGGATTTGAACTCAGGTACTCCTGACTCCAGGGCTGGTGCTCTATCCACTGCGCCACCAAGCCACCCCCTCCCTTAGACTTTTAAGAAGATTAATCTATAGGAAAGGATTTATAGATTTTTTTCAGTCAATGTAGTGACAAGAGAGAGCAGTTAGGTGATGCAGTGGATAGACAGCCAGGCTTGGAATCAGGAAGACTCATCTTTGTGAATTCAAATCTGGACTATATGACCTTGAGCCTGTCACTTAAACCTTTTTGGCTCAGTTCCCTCAACTGTAAAATGAGCTGGAAAAGGAAATAGCAAACTACACCAGGATCTTGGCCAAGAAAACTCCAACTGGGATCACAAAGAGTTGGGATAACTGAAAATGACAATAACAAAGTGACAAGAGATGTTCTGTTATGGCCTTCAAAAGAATTTTTTTTTTTTGCATTATAGTAAGTGAAAACAACATAACTGTAGTTCTTGGAGACTTAGAATTATCTATTTAGGGCCTAAGTCTAAATAATTGAGAGATTATCCTGCTTATGGGTTTCTATTTTTCTATATTCCTCTTGCTACAGGGTACAGTGGATATGAAACAGGTTTGGAGTCAGGAGACCTGGCTTTAAATTCTACCTCCACCACTTATTACTCTACTTGAACGAGTCATATGACCTCTAGGGTCTTATTCTTTCTCATCTTTAAGACAAAGGATTTCAAAGATTCTGTCACCTGACATATACCTCAAGGAAGCCAAAGACAGAATAGAAGGTTTCATTGAGGTTAAACTATCCACCACTCTGGGTATTAGCACACACACACACACACACACACAAAAAACACAGTGGAAATTTCCACAGATTGTAGAATGACTAAATAAATAATAAGATATGTTACTATACTGGATAATCATTTTGTAATATGTAATAATAAATATAGAGTATTCTGATAAATACAGGGAGACATAAGAATTGTTACAGAGTAGAGGAAATTAAAAAAAGAAGAGAAATACATGACTACAATACTGTGGATGAAGAGAACACTAACAGTCAATATTTAGTGTTAAGTTCTGCAAAACACTTTACAAATAATATCTCATATTGTCAAAGCTATCCTGAGAAGTCAGAGTTACTATTAAATGGATTTTTTTAGATGAGGAAACTGAGTTGGATAAAGGTTAAGTAAACTGTTTCAGGGTCACATATCTGGTAAGTTCCTGGAACTGGCTGAGAACAGGTCTGGTGCTCTCTACTCAAAGCAAACCCTACTGTTATGTAATTATAATGATCAATATTGAACCTGAAGAAAAGTTGAGAAAATATACTACTAGCCTTGTCCTGGAAAGGTAAGAACCATGGATGCAGACTCACTATTTCAGATGGTTTTTGTCTGTTTCTTGTTGATGGTGATAGTATGGTTTTAAAAGGGAAAGTTAGTTGTATAGAAATGATTGCTTTAACTATCAGACTGCCTTCTGTGGGGGATGAGGGAAGAGAAGAGAGATCAGGGAAAAAAAACTGTAAAATTCAATAAAAATAAAAATAATTAAAAAAGAGAAATGATTGCTATAGCAATGTAACTTTTAAAACAAAAATAAAATAAAGAGGGAGCAGAATTAAAGTGTGCTCAAGGCACTGTTTTTTTTATGTCTATGGTTATTTCATTGTTCATTAGTGTGTACCAAAGGCTAACAAACAGTAAGAAAAAAAAACGCTAGAGGCAGAAAACTGGCCTAAGTATCTTTGGGCAAGTCACAACTTCTCTGAGCCTCAAATTTCTCAGATGAATAAAGCAAGTATTGAACAATTGGAAAAAAGAAAGTAAAGAAAGAATAAAATGTAGTCTGACTTGTTATAGCTGCTTGTAGCTCTTAAGCGATATGATAGGAATTAGAACAACTTGAAATATCTGTTATCTTGTACTCTTAATATTCTAGGTTGGAAATAACTGCATCACATTATAATATTAAAAGTACACACTATTTGAGATCATTTATAAATGTGACAGATTCTGTTATTTTTGCAAAATGCAAGATTGATGTCTTCCACATTAGTAGCTTCAATATAAAGAATCTAAGGAACACAAAAGGACCATGGTTATCTACTCCTACTAATCTCTGGACAAACTATCTAATGCCTTTGACCTCCACTACATTTATGTGATGTGGTCTACTTTCCAGGAGATTTTATATGTATATATATATACATATATACACATATATATATATATATATATATATATATATATATATATATATATATATATATATAGAGAGAGAGAGAGAGAGAGAGAGAGAGAGAGAGAGAGAGATGATGGGACTGTATGCAGACATTGCCAGTGTTACAGAGGCTACCAAACTGAAAGTCTACAGAGCTGTTTGTGTTGACCTCACCATTATCTGCCTATGAAACCTGGCACCAGCACCAGGAAATTGAATCGCTTCCTTTTAATGGTCTTAAGAAGATCACCTGGCAAAAGAATGTTCTGGACAATGAAGTCCTTTCTCAAGGTAAGCTGCTAAGCATTCAAACTCTACTGCAGAAAGTCTAACTCTGATGAGCTTTATTCCAGTGCCAAATGTAAGTCTGTCCACAGACTATTTTCCAGAGAGCTCACATAAGACCAGCACTCACAAAGAGGTCAGAAGAGACTCTCAAGGTCTTTGATATCAATTGCAAGACTTGAGAGACATTGGCACAGGACCACACAGTGTGACATGGCTGCATCCAAGAAGGTGCTGTAGTCTACAAGGGAAGCAGAATTCCAGAAACTCAAAAGAAATGAGAGACAAACAAATTTAGAGACATCTCCACTCCAGATGTTCATATGGACTAGTAGCACCTACAGTTAGATACATAATGATGTCATTTTGGCCATCTTTGAGAATGAAGGACAACAACTAGTGTATGAAATAAACTGAAACTTCTGAGAATCCCAAGTAGATTCTCTTTTCATCCCACCCTGCTGCTTCTCTCATCTCCTCAATAAAGCAGAGAGTCATACTATGCTTTCTTAACACCAAGACCACTCAAAAAGTGAAAACCATAACCAATCACTCGGGAATGAACAGTTAGAGTGATTTTGTTTCCCTGCTGAGTATGGTCAATAACTTTACTTCAATTCAGGAGGCATTATGATAAACTTGCAATCTAGAAAAACTAGGGAAGTAATTCTGCTTTTTTTAATGGAGAATTCCTTTACAAAAAAATATTTAATACACAAAAACAGAAGAAAAAAAGAAAAATTTTAATGCAGAGTAGACTACTATATAGTTTACACATTACTGAATGAGCATTAATAAAGTCAGTTTCCATGCTGAGTGTTCTCTACACGGAGAAATCACAGGTCCAAACAAACAAAAAAAAATGACAACAATCATAAAAGGGTGTTGCCATTAAAAAACAATGAAAATAATAACAAGGATGGAGATAGGAACTAGAATTATAGAATAAAGGACTTTCCAGGTTAAGAATATTATGTCAGCACCTTATAGTCAGAAAAGAAGACTAGGAGACATAGTGAATAGAGGGCAGGAACTGCAGTCAGAAAGAATGGAATTTAGAAAAGTTATTTAACTACTATATAACTCACTTTCTTCATCTGTAAAATCGGGAGAATAAGAGGAACCTAACTTATAGGTTGTGAGAATCAAGATTCAAATATATGCTTCAAATCTGGCCTCAAGCACCTGACACTACTTACTAGCTATATGACCCTGGACAAGTCACATAACCATAACTGCCTTACAGTAGGAAGAGAGGAAGGAAGGCAGGGAGGGGAGGGAGGGATAAAAAAGGAAGAAAAGAAAGAAGAAAAAGAGTTAATATATGTAAAGTACATTGCTAGTTACTGTTGTTTTTATTAAGGACCATATAATCATTATATTTCAGAGACAGAACTCAAACCCAAGCTCTTTGGATAACAAGGGCAGTTCTCTATCCATTATAGCAGGATGCCTCTTAATTGGCAGGAATACTTAGAAGCAAGTAGAAGAGGTGGGAGGGTAGGGGTATGAATGGGGGTAGGATGAGGGTTGACATTTATAAAGCTTTAAGGTTCTTTTTTTACAAATTTATTATATAATTTATATTAAGAATAATAGAGTAGATTTCTGTAGTTGGCAAAAGTTCAATGATTTAGCTCACAGATGATACACATATAGGATAATATTTAGTGATGATGATTGTTACTCTTCCAAGATGGAGTGATGATAGTGGGGCTGGGGGGAAAGATCTATAGAGAATGCTAATTTCTTCATCTAAAATGAAGGACTTAGACTAAATGTTTATCTCAAGGGTTGCTTTTATCTTTAAAGTCTATTCTTTTATATTTAGGAATATAAGCATTACAACTCAACAAATATTTCCATTTCATGACTGTGTGTCCTTGTGGTTGTGAGTACACTTGGTCACTGTTAAACATTTATCCTAATAAAATGTGAATCCATAATTTTTCTCACAATGCTCTTTTTTCCTACTCAGACTTGACCTACCCATCTCAAGTCCAAGACCCCTCAAGAAGTCTTCCTTTTCTGTTTCAGCCTTCATTTTCTCTGTGGCTGTCCCTTATAATTTGCTATAGCATTCTGAGGGCACCACAGTATTTAACACTTAATTATATCCTATTTTCTCTTATTTTAGGGGGTTGATTTTTCTTCCTCAATTCAAAAGTACAATAGGAATCAAGTCTTATAGTTCTGTGAGTAAACAAGGTGATGCAGGAAATAGAGTGCAAGACAAAGTCAGAAAGAATCAAGTTCACATCTTATGAAAGAGGCTCTGTGACTCCTATGTAAATCATTTAATCCCTCTTATATGTTTCCTCATATATAAAATGGGAATAATAGTAGCATCTATCACAAATAGTTGCTGGAAGATCAAATGAAATAATATTTGTAAAGCATTTTATAAAAACTAAACATTGTAATTACTACTTATTATTACTATTGTTTTCCTATTTCCATATTTCCTAGTAAAGTTCCAGTCAAAGATCCAATAAACACTAGTTATCTGACTGATTAAAGACAAGGATTTTGCTCAAGGATTAAATGAAAGGCACAAATTAAAATATTAATTTCATCCAAATTTCTCTTAAAGCAAAATCAAGTATGAAAAACTAATGTAATCAATCCTTTAAAAAAAAAACCACAATTAAACTTTAATTTTTTTCCCTATATCATAAAAAAATTTTCAGATGGTGTCATGAGGCATGTGACATCTGTTTAAAGTTAAGGGTGCTGTAAGGACATTCCAAATAAGGATGTGATTAACATGGGTGAAACTTGCTAATTTATCAGGCATTTTAAAAAGGAGCACACTGTAAGGAAGTGTATTTAAAGTCCAGAAATGTGGAAAGTTACATTACTAAAAGTGATTAAAGAAAACTCATTTCCCAGTATTCCTGACATTAAGGAAGGTTGCAAAGTTCCAAAGCCATTATAAACTCCCTCCTCACCTTGCCAACTACACCCACACTAACAGAAATGTGTCTAATTGGAAGCCAGGGACTGCTCATTTTTACATGATTCCAAGGAAGGCCCCCATCTCTCACCTCACATTGCACTGAAAAGACAGTTCACAGTTTGCAGAAGGAAGGGAAGGGGAATCCCTTCATCTTCAGGCACCCAAAAACTTCAGAAAACAACAAGGAAGGGAAAAGAAAGATAGCAGTGTACAACTATGAAGCTCACAGCTCCTGCTCTCCCTTCTTGTCTCTTCAAAAGGTTGTGTTGATACAAGACAAAAGGGATCTAAGATGGCATTTTAATCCTAAATTAAATGCATCAAAAAATTGTGATTAGAGGGATCCCTTTCACCCCCAACACTGTCCTGAGAAGTGCCAATCAAAGTGGCTATGTATGGAAGAAGCTCAGAAATGGGCTGAACTAAGTTGAAGTAATTCAAAGAATAAATGAAAACAATACATAATAGGAGAATTACAAACAAGGCAAAACAGTCTCTTTTCTAAAGGACCTCATACTCTAAATTGGAGACCATAACCCATAAAACAAAGTACAACTTAAGGTCAATGGAAAAGCCCAAGAGAATAGTAGTAGGACAAAGGGTAATGTGTGCGTGCGTGCGTGCGTGCGTGCGTGTGTGTGTGTGTGTGTACTTTAGTAAAAGAAGTGGAAAGGGGGATGAAGGGGGGAGGAGATGGAGGGAAAGAGAAGGGAGGGAGGGAGAGAAATCCATAGCTCCCACCTGGTTTCTCAATCACACTCTGATGCTCAACCAATCCTCAATGATTGAGGATCACCATAAGGTGAGAATGGGTACTTTGTACATATTCTTTCCTGAACAATCCAGAAGAAGCTGAACATTGTTAAAAGTAGAATTTAGGAGACTGGATGGGAAATGAGAATTCCAGGATATGTTTTAGCATAAACCATCCCTTGCATTATCCTTCCCTAATTTATATAACTGTACTGTTAGTAGGAAATAATGCCAAATGATGAATTCTACCACCCAGAAGTCAGTCCAATTAAAAATATATACAGAGAAATATGGGCATACAAGCTGATAGAATTTAAGAAGATTAGAGAAAAGGAAGAAAAGAGGTTGGCTTTCCTAGTTTGCTATCAAGTAACATCTTAAACTAAAAGAATTAATTCAGGGCTTCTCTCACATATTGAATTCTGTTCCTGGAACACCATTAGTGCACATGAAGGGAAACTTTATCAGAGAATAAGGTGCACTTATATTAAGGAGGCTTCAGTATTTATGATTTGACCATAAGTCAAAGTAATGAGAAACCATATTCCTTCTTCCATCTTGCTTAGATCCTCTCTGAAGCTTTAGGGCTAACATTGAAAGAAAGCACTAACATAAAATAATATAGTCTAAATTAGGACTATTGAACTATTGATTTTGAAGGAAAGGAAAATGCTTATGGGAAAAAACAAGGTGGAGAAATGGAAGGAAAGCATTTTCTGGATGGAAGAGAGAAATAAGAACTTTCCTCTCCTTAACCTTGATAAAGAATCATGTCCATGATCTTGGTGCTATCCCAAAAGGGTACTTACACTGGTGAGAGACCAGGGAATATCTTTCGCAGACAGGTACCAATGTGTGCCAGCACATCATTCACATCTTCAGATGATGCCATCTTCATGGAAAGGCTGCATTTTTCAGTTTCAACAATCAGCTACATGAAACAGAAATTTAGAAATTACACCTGAAATCCTATTTTATTAGTGAATGAAATGCTTTCATGTTGTTTTGTTTAAACAAATAAAAGCATAATTTGCAATGATCACCCAGATATACAAGCTGAAGTCAGTATAAAACTAGACTATGGACTAGTTTTGGAGGGACTTTGATGACTATGAAGGAGAGAGTGAAGTTGATGACTGCACAGCTCAACATCACTTTCATGATGTCATCGGTCCTCTTCCCAAAAACAATGTAAAAAACAAACAAATAAACAAACCCTGAAACCAGCAAGCAAAGCATCTCAGTGAGCTATTCACTAGCCTGAGAGTCAAGAGAACTAAATTTGAATCCCACTCTTTAACTGCGTCACTATCCATGAATCTATGAGCAAATCACACCTTCTGATCCTGAAAGTAGGTTGGATTAGATGATGAACTCTTACCCAGGAGTCCATGGCCAATTTAAATAATCTGTAGACAGACTGAAGAGGAAAATATAATACAATAAACATACCATGTTTTAGCACTGTATTAAGGTGTTGGAGAAGAGATTTTATCAGACAACCAAAGGGATCCATGATACAAAAATAGTAAGAATTCTTACATTAGCTGATCTCCAAGTTCACTTTATACTGGAATTGAGGAATTTTGCATTTATTGCCAGATAAGAAATTTACTTCCCAAAGGGTTTTAAAAACCATGCCTATAACCTCTCTGATGACAGGAACTTCTATTACTAATGTAGTTTTATATAACTGCATGTGGGCACTGAGAAGTCTAAAGATTAGTTCAACATCACCAAGAACATATTAGGGTAATACATAGGACATATTTTTAATGGCTCATAAAATTAATAACTTGATACAATATTTAAGATTTCTCAAAGTGAATGAAGGGGAGATCTAACTAGACTGCAGAGGTTCATCTAGCTTTTGTTGAGAGAGCAAAAGTGGTCTGTTACTTGAGAAACTAATGGCAGAAACCCTAAAATTCTTTATAAGAATAAAAAGCGAACACAGTGTCCAAAAAAAAAAAAGACTAAGTAACTCAGAAAATGTTGCCTTTAAACTGAAAACCCTGCCAAATTAATTATGGATTAAGAAAGGGCAGAGAGGAAATTATCATTCTAAAACCTAACTATTTAATAGAGCCAAGAGTTAACTACAGAAGTTCTCCTACTCTTCTGCTGCTTTTTTTTAAATTAAATTATATAATGACGTACAGATATTTGCTTATAGTTAGCTTAAGTGAAAGTCACTGTGTCCCTGTTACACTAGGCATGTTACAATCACAATTCAGTGCTCTAAAAATTACATCTACACTTTACTAAATACTTATTACATTTATCCAGGCTACAGTTTTAATTTGACTAACTAGTAATTAGCTTATTTTAATCCCACTTTATCTGAAAGCTTAATTGTTGTTAATTGTGAAGGATTACATTGAGTAAATGGAGAGAAAGACTATTATAGGAAGAGTAAATTGAGGTAATCAACTATAAAACATTTTATGAAGAATGGATTCATACAGTCTAGGAAACATTGCACTACTCTTTTAAAAAAGCAGAGAGCATATGAAAAAGAACAAAAATTGCAACTAATAAAACTGTACTAAATCTTTTTTGTGAGGAAAAGTAATAAACCCTGCCTCTCAAATTCTGTACTCTTTGTCTCTAGTCCTTTTCTTATTTCAACTGAGGAGGAACTAGTCTTGATAGATTATTAGTTTCATTTTGATATTGGAATATTTATTAAGTGCCTACTATGTTTTAATGCTTTACTGTAATGTCTTTACTAAAGGTCTCATTCAGCTCTAAACATACATCATGGTCAAGAGGTAAATTCTTGAAGATTATCTCCAAGGAACATGAGTTCTGACATATCTTAGAAAGAAAGCATCACCTACTGATACTAATAACCTAAAGAATACCTCACTTAAGTTTGAAAGGGACTTATCACCAGGTTGGTTGCATGGTGTCATTTTTTGACAGGTTTGAATCTGTATCCATGGAAAGATAGTCTACACCAATGAAATTGCAAATACCCAATCATTTCAAAGGAATGAATCAAATGAAGGATGCTATGTGAGGTTTGAAGGCTATTAAGAAAAAATTCCTTGCTCTGAAGGATCAAACAAACCTATTAGAGTAATTCAGATAATCACCAAAGAGTATGACATAAGGTACAATATAAAGCCAGAGGAAGAAATCCAGGTCAAATGGTGTAGAGTCATTAAATAGCCAATAAATAGAGATAGAACATATTTATCTTGGAGATGAGTGATTTGAACCAAGTCATTTTAATATTTAAAGGAGACAAAAAGGAAAACATTCCCAGCCCTAATGAACTTAGACTTTACTGGAAAAAAAGATATGCAGACAAGTAAATAAAAAGTGCATGAAAAGGAAATACATAATAATGGAGGGATGGGGAAACTTGGTTTGAAAGGAGGTAAAGGGGTGGGGTTGATAAAGGGCTTTAGAAGTTGAAGAGAAAAGCTTTTCTTTAATCCTAAAGGCAACAAAGAACCACTGGAACTTTTCCAACAGGTAAGGGACATGCTGGATATTAATGGAAGAGAAAGTTCTCAAAAGGCAGAGAAATGGAAGGAGGGAATGATAATAAAAATCTCTAGAAGTCCACAGGGAAAGGAAAAATTGAATAAGATCAGGAAACAGGTAGTAGTTTGGTTTAGCAGGAATATAGAATGAGTAAAAATATGAAATACAGCTGGAGACAGAGGCTTGCACCAGATAAGAGAAAGTCTTAAATGCCAGGATAAGGAGTCTGTGCTTTATAAAAATATAGGCAATAATCACCAAAGGTTCCTGGAAAAGAGAATAATATGATTAGACCCATGTATTAGGAAGTCTATTTTAGTAGCATTGTGGAGCATGGATTGAAAGCAGGCATTAATGCTGCCTGAGATAATAGTTAAAAAGCTACTACAATAGTCCAGAGAAAGATAATGATGACAATGTGAGTGGAAAGGAGGGATTGGATACTAGATGTTTCAAATACATAATTAGAATCTGATGGCATGACAGGGATAAGAGAAAGATGGAAGTGTCAAATTCTATTGTTTATAGCCTGAGTAACTAGGAGGTCAATAATATAATTAACAGAAACAATAAAGCTGGAAAGAAGGACATGTTTTATTTTTCTGTTGTTATGTTTTTAAAACAGATACACGAGATTGCTCCTTTTAAATCTAATACACTACAAACAAAACCAAAGATATACTCTAAGATATCTCATTGAGAATTTAAGTCAATTTCAATTTTCCATACTTGTTGGTAGAATCAACTGACAATTTTAAAAGACAGATTTTTCTATTAAAACATAAATTTGAAGATTTATGGGAGGTTTTCCCATTCTAACAGATGTTGTCATAGTTCATTAACCAATATCTCTTGATGATACACTAGGTTGTGAATCCTTGCATTTAAGAAGACTATACATTACTACACCCCATGTAAATGGAATAGGCCAATATTACTTCAATCTATATGGTATATTTCACAAACCAAAACATCTAACCTGGAAAAATTAAATTATATTAATATATAATACCTTGGAATCTATATACTGGTGTATATATATACACATACCACTTTCAAATCCTGTCAGAATCTCTACCATGTTCTAACATAAACTCTCCAAGAAAAATCTTTCCCAAGGGGCTGGTAGTTTTTCTCCAAGTCTTTGAAAATTTCATAGGGACCAATATAGGACTTGAGCTAACAGCAGCTGTCTCTCAATCTCATTATCTGTCCAGCTCACTAACTTTTCTGCTTTCCTATTATCCCCCATTCACACACATCCCTCTTTCATGTTAAAAGCTCTATATCTGGAAGTAATGACAAAGCAGATTAACTAAAGATGGGAAGATTGGAGTTAGGGAGGAGTCACTGTTCTACTCAAATTTTTGCAAGAGATATAAAAATTAGCCTGCTTGGCTTCAGAAGGCAAAACATAAACAAATAGAAGCTGTCAATGGGCAGATTTTGATTCAAAATAAGAAGGATCATTGTATATGAAAATGGAATGGCCCAACTATTGAGGTAGGGAGTTTTCACTATCAGCAGATATGTTTAAACTGAGGTTTGCCAAACTGCTTGCAAGGAATTTTATGATGGCCATTCATGATTTTAGGTATGAAACCTAATATCAGTGTAACTATCACTTTAGCTCTCAATTTATAACTGTAAAATGAGGACACTGGAACAAATTAGATCAAAATTTCCTTCAAGTTCTAAAGTCCATAATCCTATTTAATATCTGAGATTTCTTTCCTTTCTAGAATTCACTTTATGCTGTAGTCATTTCAGAATCAGTGCTTTTATAAACAGAAAAAGAGACTAGAGGAGAAAAGCAAAAGGATTTATAGTCACAAATACTAAATTTAAAATGAATGCCTCAGCTCTAACAGAAGAAATAAAAAATATTCATTAGAACTAGAGAGGATCTCTGTGTAGCAAGAATTCTGTACTTGGAATCAAAGACCTGAATTCAAAATCTGCTTCAGTCCTTTATCAGCTGGGTCAGCCTCAGCTTCCTCAACAACCTTATGAGGTTGTTGTCAGAAACAAATGAGAGAGCGTATGTAAAATACAGTGAAAACCTTAAAGTACTATATTAAGTTTATTGTTATTATTAATACTCAAACTCCATATTCCATAGATGAGGAAAATAAATCCCAGAGATGCTATATAATTTGCTAACTGATCATACAATAAGCAATTTATTCAGGACCAGGACCCCAGTACTCTTTTGTTTTGTGGCATGAAGCACAAGAAAAGAGTGTAGTAATGTTATCACAAGGGATATTTTCATTACTATAACATCTTCAAAAGTGAACCAACACAAATCTGCTGTTTATTTTCAAGCAAAATCAAAACCATCAGTTACTTTGTTAGTAATAAATAAGTCAAAAAAAATTCCTGAGTTCTTACTATAGGTTGGTTAAATGAGCTCTGTTGAGAAAAATACAAAAAAAATGACACCATTCCTACCATTAATGAGTTTTTATAATTTATTATCAATGTAACAAAAGACTTATAAAGGAGTAGAAGCCAGAAAAGTTTGGGTTAATAGAGTCTATTGATTTGATTGCAAGAGCCACACAAAACAATTCATCTCACTATTTTGTCATAGTGCCTTATAGGCCCCAGTGTCAAATCACATTCTGAAAAATCCTTTACTATTAACCATCAAATTAAAATCTTCCCAAACCATTACCAGTAGATCACTGAAGAGCCATCAGGAAGGATCTAATTATATCATCATTCATATCCTACTGTTCTCTCTGCATGTAGTTTGATCATCTGAACAAAGAGATGGAAGGTGCTAATTGTCCTAATCTCAATCTCCCAATCTTTAAAATGGTAAATACATTGTAAGCATTATTCTGGATGAACTCTGATTAATAATCAAGAATTTGCAGGTATGCTGGATAAATATAAAATGCACAAGAAAATTTAATTAATTCTATTAACCACTCATTCATCCTCTTTAAAAAAATAACATCAACTTTTACTACTAATTTAAAATTATTTAACAGTACATTCCCATAATTGCTGAAATACACACTGAAAATTTAGAGATTGTCTAGAAAATGTTGCAATGCTAATAAACAGCACCATCCCATTGATGTTACTACTAATACATAGAGGTAATTAGTTCTTCACAAACTCATTTATACAGATTGAATTATTTTTATCATAATAACCCTGAATCTACCACCACCACCTATTAACTCACATAATTCTGCAGCTCAGCCCACAGATGAAAACTCACAGCCTATGTGTGAACATTTTCAACAAGTACCCACCCTACAGTGTCTGGGAGGAAATGTTTGTTTTTACAACCTTGTTTTTTTCTGGATTGTCCTAATGGGATTTAAAGATAGGTGAAATAAAAATAGCAAGAGTCTGATTATTTCAGGAATGTAGAAAAGGTCAAGTCCTTGCCTTGATAAACAGGCATGTATACTCACCTGACCTGGCTTGTTGCAAGTAACTCCATGGATCTCTAAGTAGCTGAAGGTTAACTCTAGCTGTAATTAGAGAAAAAAAGTTTATTTTATTAAAGTCTTAAAATATGATTTAATTTTTAAAAATCCTATAAATCGATGAAGATGAAGAAGACAAAAGATCAAGTCAGGTATAGAAAGTAGTTTTGTGGAAACCCTCTTTTTCCAAGGCTAACATCAATAACTTTGATTTATGCTCTAAGAATAGATTATTCCATGCCAATTTAGCAGTATCACCAAGGATCAAAAAAGATGTCTGCTAAATGTAATGTTAGATTTCCCCAGATTCAAGAAGATGCCATCTCAATAAAAAAAACTTCTGCTCTCACATTCTAGTATTTTATTAAAGGTAAGCAGGAAAACTACAGTGATAATTTTTTTTCTGGTTATAAGAAAAAAACAAAAGGTATGATTAATCCAGAGAAAGAACTGTGGAGTTTGAACAAAGACCAAAGACTATTACCTTTAATTTATGTAATTTTACTATCTCTTATATTTTATTTTTCTTCCTTAAGGATATGATTTCTCTCTTACCACATTCAACTTAGATCAATGTATACCATGGAAACAATGTAAAGACTAACATACTGCCTTCTGTAGAAGGTGGGGGAGGGAAGCAAGATTAGAAGGAAAATTGTAAAATTTAAAATAAATAAAATCTTTCTTTTATTTAAAAAAGGGAAAAATTATAAAATTCTAAATAATTTTAAATTATTTTTAGAATAAAAAGTATGATTAATATCAGTTTGCTAATTTTTTCAAAAGCACCTTTATCATCCTTCTTGTCATGTTCTTTTTTGTTGTTGTTTTTACAAGGCAATGCCGTTAAGTGACTTGCCCAAGGTCACATAGTTAAGCAATTATTTAAGTGCTGAGGCCAGATTTGAACTCAGGTACCCCTGACTCCAGGGCTGGTGCTCCATCCACTGCACCACCTACCTGCCCTGGGAAAATCCTTTTGAAAAGTTATGTAAAATTTTCTGGGGTTTTTTTTTTTTGCTTTAAAAATCAATTAACATTTTTTTAAAAAGTTAAGTAAATTAGTCACAATATGAAGTATATGTTAAATGAAAGAGGCAGGAATATAATTTTGTAATTTGATTCTTTTACTCTGAATAAAATTACTGAAATTAGTGCCCTATTCCTGTCTATGAATTAAGGTCTTTTACTCTTCCTGCTTTGGTAAAATAGCAAGAGTATTAGAATAGGGGGGCAGCTAGGTGACACAGTATCTAGACCATGAGCCCTGGAGTCAGGAGTACCTGAGTTCAAATTCGACCTCAAACATTTAATAATTACCTAGCTGTGTGACCTTGGGCAAGCCACTTAACCTCATTGCCTTGCAAAAAAAAATACCTAAAAAAAAGTATTAGAGTAGGTAGCACTAGATCTATGTATAAGTTAAAGAGAGGGGGGGTGACTAGGTGATACAATGGATAGAGCACTGGCCCTGGAGTCAGGAGTACCTGAGTTCAAATTCGACCTCAGACACTTAATAATTACATAGCTGTGTGGCGTTGGGCAAGCCACTTAATCCCATTGCCTTGCAAAAACTAAAAAAAAACCCTAAAACTTAAAAAAAAACTAAAAAAGTTAAAGAGAATATTATAGTAATACACACACACACACACACACACACACACACACACACACACACACACACACATACATCAAGGGGGGGGGGGCGACGAGTAGTATATCTGTGCTCCTTATGAGTTATACTCTTTCACCTGCTATTAGATTATTCAATGAATATCAGAAAGTTTTTACCCACTTTCCCTCTCTCCTGATTCATGAAAAAACAGGTGAGATCATTGTTTTTAAGGAGCCTCAACCATCCTAATTTCACTGGTAGATCAACTCTAGTTCCTTAACTGCAGAACCAAACATATGCACATCTAGACATTCTCAACCCCCTTTCTAGATCCTTCTTTGCTTCTGTTTTCCTCCGATTAAAACATCTTTGCAAAAGAGGTCTCTATCTTATTTTCTTCTATTTTTATTTCCAATGCTTAGCACAATGCCTGATAATTAAAAAAAAAACCTCTGATAAATACTGTATCTATCTTTCTGTCACTCCTCATTCACTACTATTGAATTTGTATCATGCTAAACAGCTTCATACTACCATTGTTTAGGAGCACACTATGTCATCTCCTTCCCTTTGATCCAAAATTCATCTCAGCCACACCAATCTTCTCCTCTACCATTCATAAAAATAATTAGAAAAAATATTAATAATAATAAAAGTAACACCAGAGTGGGTAAGGAGGGCTTTCTCCTTCCACTCCAATCCCCTCCCTCTACATCCCCATCATGAAACATAGAAGAGTTGACATCATTCAGACAAGAAAAGCCATTGTGCTTTGATCTTACAATTAATTAGTTACAATGGGAAGCCAACTGGATGATTCCCTTGTTCCACTGGCTTGGCATACCCTTTGGTAGTGTTAAGAGACCTCTGTTTTCCCACCAATACAGAACAGAATCCTGAGATGTGACTCCACCCCCAACTGAACAGAGATCAACAGGTAAATGATTAATATGTGTTTTAAGATGTTAACCAACCTTCTAAGATCTACTGCCTTTTAAAAAAGACTTCAGATTACACCAAAAACAAAAAAACCATTATGAGAGGTAGATGAGCACCAGGAGAAGGAGAGCCTCAAATCTCTAAAGCAGGATTAATCTGTTCTAAGGTAAAGTAGATTCTGGGCACAGAACTAAGAGTGAGGATAAAATATTCTTTTTTTTATAACTTTTGAGGAATTATTTTCTTTCAATTTTCAAGCTTTTTTTTCTTCCTCCCAACTAACTCCCAATAACAATAAATATGCACAAAATAATGAATATGCATAGTTAACCCAAATAAATTTCCATACTGGCCAAGTCTAAAAATGAGTTTCATCCCACATCAACCTATCTTTCAGGAAGCGAGGGGCATGCTACTTGACTGGCCCTCTGGAATAATGGTCAAATACTACAAACCACTGTTCTTGAGTGTTTCAATTTTTTTTTCTTTCTTACATTATTGTCACAAAGACTGTCTTCTTGTTCTGCTCAACTGATTTCTTTATTAATTCATACAAGTTTACCCAGAATTTTCTTACATTATTTCTGATAGCCCAACAAAAATGCATTACATTCACATATCATAATTTCTTGGGTCATTCCCAAACTGACTAGTAGAGCTTTAGTTTCCAGGGTTTTGCCACTACAAAATGAGTTGCTATAAATATTTTTTTCACATATGGGACCTTTTTTTCATTTTCTCTATTTTCTTTGGAATATAGGTAAAAAAAAAAGTGGCATCAATGAGCCAAAATGTTCTTTGGGAGCAAAATTTCAAATTGCTTTCCACAAACTGTCCATCAATGAGCCTATTTTTCTGTAGCCCTTCCAAAATTTATCATCTTTCTTTTCTATTAAGTGCAAATCTGACAGTTGTGAGGCAGAATCCCAGAGTTGCAAGCTTTGTCAGAACTAGGTGATATTTGGAATGGTATATGTTTCATATGTAGGAAACATCCATCATCATCATATTATCACCATCATTAGCAACTTCATCAGGATTTAGGACTATCTTTGCAAGTTCCTCTGTTATTATATCTTCTCTTCTTTCTTTTTTTCCACTCAGAACTGCTATCTCACTAGACCCACCTACAATTAATATCTAACCTTTTGGACAGCCTCTTCTCTCTTTTTTTAAAGAAAATGTGGGGTCTTCTTTTTGTCCTTTCTCTAGACAAATTCTGTGAGCCATGACATTTAGTATTCATACATACTTGCTTTTAGTATCAAAAATTTTTAAATCAGATTACAATCAAATTTAGAAACACAAATGAGTAATTAAGCCAAGTTTATCCACCAGATAAGTGAATCTACAAGGGAAAAAAAAATGAAAAGTCAATAATGATTCCATGTTATCACCATCACCACTTTACCAAACTCAGACCACTTAGTTTAAAGGATACTTAACATAATTCAAAGTGGGTCTTCTGAAACAACTGAATTTGAAAAGGATTTCCTTGCCAGATTAGGGAAAGACCAACAGCCCAAAGGAGATAGAAGTAATAAGATGGGGGGGGGGGGGCGCAGGAAGAATGCACTGGTCTTGAAAAGTTAATATATCTGTGAGCAAAGGTAGTAGCTAGGTGGTGAAGTGGATAGGGTGCTCAGTGAGGAATCAGGAAGACTCATCTTTCTTGGTTCAAATCTGGCATCAGACATTTACTGTGACCTTTTTTGGGGGGTCTGTTCAATTTATGATCACACTTAACGCTGTTTACCTCAGTTTCTTCATCTGTAAAATAAGATGGAGAAGGAAATGGCAAATCACTCCAGTATCTGCCAAGAAAACCCTAAACAGGGTCATGAAGAGTCAGACATGACAGAAAAATGACTAAACAACAAATCTGAGTAAGCAACAGTCTCCCTGTGTTTCAGTTTCCTCATCTATAAAGTGATGCTATACAGCAAAACTGTTTCTAGAGTCCCACTTAAATAAAGGACAAGGAGTTAGGGGCTTCTTAGAGAATTACAAAGAACTGCACAGTCTAGAAGCTACAAGGGATTTTGGAGGTAATCACTTTCAATTTGTAGCTGGGAAAATATTTCTTGTACAACATATTCCAAAAACTGCTCACCCAATTTTTGCTTGAAGATCCCTAGTGTTAGAAAACCCACTTGCCTCCAGAGGATGCCCATTCCACTAACAAATAATTTTAATCATCAGGAAGTTCCTCCCTACAGCAAGCCTCAATCTGCCTCTGCAGCTGCCCTCCACAGCCAAGTAAAACAAATCTAATCTCTCTTCCTGCATAAAGATGCTAGTTTCCTAACAATATCAATGTGGTGCAGAGTTTTCATTGGGGTATCAGGTAACCTGAATTTTAGTCCCTGCTCTTCCAAGTACTAGTTAAGACACAGTTCCTGTCTCATTTTACCCTTCCCTCTTTTGGCTTTTGTGCATTTGTACAAACATCTCACATGTCTGAAACAGGGTGTCTCCATCTCTTTATTGAAATTCTTTTCTTCCTCCAAGGTTCCAGTTACACACCATTTCTTCACTGCTTCTCTTGATCCACCTAGAAATAGTCTCCCAAAACTTTCACATTTGTGTCTGACTGCCCTTAGACATTTCCTACATTTCAACATATATTATGATTTGTGTACACGTCTTATCCTCTCTGCCTTGATGACAAAGACTGCCATACATCACTTTTCTATCATCAATCCCTAAGCACAATGCATTATACATAGCAAGAAATTAAATCTTTTTTTATTGGCAAAAAAAAAATCAAAAAGAGTATAATGACTAGTTAGGAAAACAGTGATAAGTTGAACAAACAATCAAACAAAAAAGCAACATTTTAAGTACTTCCTGAAGGCAGCACCTAAGTATTGCAGCTGATGGACTCTAGTCAGAAAGACTGATTTTAAATCTGGTCTTAGACAGTTACTATCTTTGTGACCCTGGGCAAGTCACTTAATCACTATTTGCTTCAATTTGCTCCACTGTAAAATGGGAATGATAACTAACAGCACACACATCCCAGGGTTGTTTCAAGGATCAAATGAGATAATATCTGGAAAAACATAGCCCAATATCTGGTATATAGGAAATAGCTTATTAAAAGCTTGTGCCCTCTCCCCAAACAACAGATAATAATACAAAAATTCAGAAGACAGATCAATATTAGAAGAACAAATGATTCAAAGAAAGAAAAATAGGAAACAAAGAAGATAGCAGTGAGACAAAGGATGGAGTCATGGAGTCATATCAAGGCAAAAAACTACTCTAATCTGATTCAGTAAGCAAGGAAGAATCATTCTAGGGTCCCATGGGGAAAGAAAACATAGGAACAAGTCACTTTAAGGAAAAAAGTTCAAGATAATTGAAGTGGCTTAAAAGAAAATGTTATAGCTGATTTTGCCTGCCTGGTTCTAAGACTGAAAGGCCTGGGGCACAGCAAAAATGGAACAAGACAGGGAACAGGTTAAGTGAAGTATGATCAAGGCAAATATATATGTAATACACCTTCTAAAGAGTCAGTAACAGTTTCACTTAATGTGAACACATTTTTCAAGAAACTACAGTTCAAAAGACCATTGAACTCATTTTTAAAACCCATGTGTTCTGTTTCTGTAATGGAATCTTCACCAGTAGTATAATTCTTTATTTAATGCCTAATCATTTTCCTCTCAACTTTCTTCAGAATTCTGAACTATCCAGGAAAGTTTTAAAATTTATAGATCTTCTATTATCCAGATTTCACTTGCACTTACTCTATAGATAAATCTTTTTTTTTAATGGGGTGGAGAAAAGAAAAAAAATCTTCTCTATGAGCAACTTTTAAATACAACTGAATATGAAACTAGAAGGAAAATGGATGAGAGAACCTCTAAGCCAGTTCAAATACAGGAAACTGACTGCTAATTCCCCAAATACAAAAGAGATCAAGTATAAATACATATAAGGGGCAATGGATATAACACAAGGCTTGGAATCAGAAATTCTCACCTTTATGAGTTCAAATCTGACCTCAGGTACGTACTAGCAGTATGACCTTGGACAAATCATTTAATCTGGTTTGTCTATAAAATGGGGCAGAAAAGAAAATGGTATAACTTTGCCAAGAGAACACTAAACATCAAGAATCTGATATGACTAAAATGAACTGACAACAATTTATGCATATGCAAATGATCACAATCATACAAAAGGGAGAAAAAAGTGGTGACAAACGAATTTAACAAGAGAGATAAAAAAATCTTAAGATATTAAGGATGGACTTCCAGCCCAGATGGCATAGAGAAGACAGGCACTGTGTTAAGCACTCCCTGTGTCCCCTCAAAAATAGCATGAAAGAAACCTCTTAACAGAAACTTGATCAACAAAATCCAGAAAAAGAAGCTAGGAGAAGAACACCTACCAACAAGGTCAGTCTCAGGGGACTGTGGGTGAAGGGGTGGGGAGAGATGGGGGAAGGCAAAGGATCAGCCTTAGCCACATTTGGTGAGAGGCAGGTCAAAAACCAACTTTAGCCATGGAGTCTTTGGCTAGGGGGAGGAGAGGTCTGCATGCCTGGAAATCTTCCAGTTCTGTGCTGGACCTGAGTTCCATACTTTTGGAGCATTTTTCCAGGAACAAACATTAGCTACCCTACCCGCCCCCCCCAATCCCTCAGGCATCTAAAAAGCTACTAGAAATAATTAGCAACTTTAGTAAAGTCACTAAATATAAAATAAACCCTCATAACACTCAGCTGAAAGGGAGATTGGCCCATTGTTCAAGGTCAGCTGAGACCCTGATGTCCCCTCCTGCCTCCTTCTCTCCAGGATTGTGAGAGGGTTTCAATCACTCCAGAAAAAGCAACCTGCACCCCCTACAGGCCATCCCTTGGAATTACTAAGCCAAGTAAACAAAGTCTCTAGGATCTTCAAAAGAAAACCTCTGGAGAGCCCCTCCCCACACACAAGATTCTAGAAAAATGAAGAAAACCCATAGAAAGGTGGAACCTTGGAGAAATACTTAGAAAGACCAGATTCTAACCTGGAGAGATCTAGCATATCTGAGGAGAATATGAATTGGTCTCCAGCCCAAAAAGACTTCCTTGAAGAAATCAGGAAAGACTTTTAAAAAATCAATTGGATGGGGCGGCTAGGTGGTGCAGTGGATAAAGCACCAGCCCTGAAGTCAGGAGTACTTGGGTTCAAATCCAGTCTCAGACACTTAATAATTACCTAGCTGTGTGGCTCTGGGCAAGCCGCTTCACCCCATTTGCCTTGCAAACACCTAAAAAAAATCAATTGGAGGTGGCTAGTTGGTGCAGTGAATAGAGCACCGGCCCTGGAGTCAGGAGTACCTGAGTTCAAATCTGACCTCAAACATTTAATAATTACCTAGCTGTGTGGCCTTGGGCAAACCACTTAACCCCATTGCCTTGCAAAAAAAAACTTAAAAGAAAAACAATTGGAAAAGTTGGGAAAAGAAACTCAAGAGAAAATTAACATCTCACAACAAGAAAACAAAACACTGGAAAAATATAAAAGGAGAAATAATTCTCTCAGATCCTCAATGGGGCAAATGCAAAAATAAAATAATTCTATCAAATCCTCGGGCAAATGCAAAAAGAAAGTAATTCTCTCAAAACTACACTTAGGCAAATGGAAAACTCCTTCAAAAATAGAATTGACCAATTGGAAAAGGAGTTGCAAAAGATAAATGAAGAAAATTCTCTTTAAAAAAAAAGAATGGAATCTATGGAAACTAATGACTTCATGAGATAACAAGGTTCTGTTAAACAAAACCAAAAGATCAAAAAAAAAAGAAGAAGAAGAAAATGTAAAATACCTCATTAGCAAAACTACTGACTTCGAGAAGCTATCGAGAAGGGACAACCTGAGAATTACAGGCCTTCCTCAAAACATTGAAAAGAAAAAAAAAGCCGGGACTTAATATTACAGGATTTAATGATGGAAAACTGCCCTGATATCATGGAACCAGAGGGCAAAATAATTATTGAAAGAATATATCAATCTCCTCCGGAAAGAGATCCTAAAATGGAAACATGAAGAAATGATGTGGCCAAATTCCAGAACTATCAGTTAAAAGAGAAAATCCTGCAAGCAGCCAGAAAGAAACAACTTAAATGGCATGGAGCCTCAGTAAGGATTATGCAGGACCTGGATGCATCAACATTAAGAGATCAAAGGACCTGGAATGAGATATTCCGAAGAACAAGGGAGCTTGGAATGCAGCCAAAAATCTACTATCTGGCAAAACTGCGGTACAAAAGACCTATGGGGGGGGGGGGGGCAGGGAGCAGGAGGATAGAACCACCTGAATCTTCTTCTCATCAGACTTGGCTTAAAGTTAACTTTCAAGTATTAAAAGGGGAAAAGGGGAAGGGGGGAATGGGAAGGGGGGGAAAACGGGGAACTAACAGAAGGAAGGGAAGGAGGAAGGGGGAAGGGGGGCGGTTGATACAGGAACGCAAACACACTGAAGGTGGTAGTATTCAGAAAGAAATACCGGGGCATATGGATAAAGCGAAAAAAGGGAAAAATACAAACAGAGGGAAGTTAGCATGGAAGGCAATAAAAAGTTAGTAATTATGACTTTGAATGTGAATGGGATGAACTCTCCCTTAAAATGTAAGCAAATAGCAGAGTAGATTAAAAACCAGAATACTACAATATGCTGCTTACAAGAAATGCATTTGAAGCAGAGAGATACAAATAGAATAAAAATAAAAGGTTGAAACAAAATATATTTTGCTTCAGCTGAAGTGAAAAAAGCAGGGGTTGCAATCCTTACCTCAGACAAAGCAGCTGCAAAAATAGATATTGTTAAAAGACAAGTAAGGAAACCATATCCTCCTAAAAGGTACCATAGACAATAAAGTAATTTCAATAGTAAATATGTATGCATCCAATGGTAAAGAATCCATATTCTAGGGGTGGCTAGGTGGCGTAGTGCCTAAAGCACCGGCCTTGGAGTCAGGAGTACCAGGGTTCAAATCCGGTCTCAGACACTTAATAATTACCTAGCTGTGTGGCCTTAGGCAAGTTACTTAACCCCGTTTGCCTTGCAAAAACCAAAAAAAATAAAAATAAAAATAATCCATATTCTTAGGGGAGAAGCTGAAGACATAGACAGCAAAGCTCTATTAGTGGAAGACCTCAACCTTCCACTCTCAGATTTAGATAAATCTAATCATAAAATAAACAAGAAGGAGGTAAATGGATAGTTAGAAAACTTAAGATATAATAGGCTTATGGAGGAAATTAAATGGGTATAGAAAAAAATATACTTTTTTTTTCCTGCAGTACATGGCACTTACAGAAAAACTGACCAAGTACTAGGACATAAAAACCTAATGAACAATTGCAGAAAGGCAGAAATAATGAATACATCTTTCTCAGATCATACTGCAATAAAAATCATATGCAATATTGGGCTAGGGAGATATACACCCAAAACTAATTGGAAATTAAATAACTTCAATTTAAATAATGAGTGAATCAAACAACAAATTATAGAAAGAATTAATTATTTCATCCAAGATAATGACAATGAAACAACATACCAAAACCTATGGGATATACTCAAGGGCGGCTATCAGGGGATATATTATATCTCGAAATGCATACATGAATAAATTAGAGAAAGAGGAAATCAATGAACTAAATATGCAACTAAAAAAACCAGAGAAAAAACAAATTAAAAACCCCCAATCAGATACCAAATTAGAAATTCTAAAAATTAAAGGAGAAATTAATATAACCAAAAGCAAGAAAAGTATTAAAACAAGACTTTGTTTTATGAAAAAAACCAATAAAATTGATAAACCTCTGGTCAATTTGATTAAAAAAATGAAAGAAGAAAACAAAATTGCTAGTATTATAAATGAGGAGGAAATTAAAGTAATAATTTGTAATTATTTTGCCCAACTCTTTGCCAATAAATTTGACAATCTAAGTGAAATGGATGAATATTTACAGAAATACAAGTTGCCCAGGTTAAATGAAGAAGAATTAATTACCTAAATAACCCTATCTCAGAAAAAGAAATTCAACAAGCTATTATTGAACTCCCTAAGAAAAAAAATCTCCAGAGTCAGATAGATTCACAAGTGAATTCTATCAAACATTTAAGGAGCAATTGGTTCCAATTCTATATAAACTCTTTGGAAAAATAGGGAAAAATGGAACTCTGCCTAACTCTTTCTATGACACCATTATGGTGCTGATACCTAAACCAGGAAGAGTTAAAAACAGAGAAAGAAAAAAATTATAGACCTATTTCCCTGATGAATATAGATGCAAACATCTTAAATAAAATCTTAGCAAAACAACTACAAGAAGTTATCACTAGGATAATACATTATGATCAAGTAGGATTTATCCCAGGAATGCAGGGTTGGTTCAATATTAGGAAAACTGTTAATATAATTAATTATATCAGTAACAGATCTATTAGAAATCATATGATTATATCAATAGATTCTGAAAAAGCTTTTGACAAAATACAGCACCCATTCCTACTAAAAACACTAGAGAGTGTAAGGAATAAACAGACTTCCTTAGAATAATAAGCAGTATCTATCTGAAACCATCTACAAGCGTTACATGCAATGGGGATAGGCTAGAGGTATTCCCAGTAAGATCAGGGGTGAAACAAGGATGTCCATTATCACCACTACTAGAAAAAGAAATTGAAGGAATTAGAAATGGGAAGGAAGAGACAAAACTCTCACTCTTTGCAGATGACATGATGGTATACCTAGAAAATCACAAAAAAAATCATAAAAAGTTACTAGAAATAATTAGCAACTTTAGTAAAGTCACGAGATATAAAATAAACTCTCATAAATTCTCAACATTTCTATATATGACTAGCAAGATACAGCAAGAAGAGCTAGAAAGAGAAATTCCATTCAAAGTAACCTCAGACAATATAAAATACCTGGGAGTCTATCTGCCAAGGCAGACGCAAAAATTTTTTGAAAACAATTACAAAACACTTCTCACACAAATAAAATCAAATTTGAATAACTGGACAAACGTTAACTGCTCATGGATAGGTGGAGCTAATATAATAAAAATGACAATTCTACCAAAACTAAACTACATGTTTGGTGCCCTACCAATCACAATTCCAAAAAATTACTTTAATGAATTAGAAAAAGTTGTAAATAAATTCATATGGAGAAAAAAAGTCAAGAATTTCCCAGGAGTCAATGAAAAAAAGTGCAAAAGAAGGTGGCTTAGAAGGCTAAGCCTACCAGATCTAAAATTATATTATAAAGCATTAGTCATCAAAACTGACTGGTACTGGCTAAGAAATAGAGCAGTGGATCAGTGGAATAGACTAGATGTTATAGCAGGAAATGATTATAGTAATCTGCTGTTTGATAAACCCAAAGAGTCCAGCTATTGGGATAAAAACTCTGATAAATTGTTGGGAAAATTGGAAGTTAGTATGGAAAAAACTTAGTTCAGACCAACACTTCATACCCTATACCAAGATAAAATAGAAATGGATACAGTATCATAAGCAAACTAAAAGATCAAGGAGTAGTTTACCTGTCAGATCTATGAAAAGGGAAGCAGTTTATGACCAAGGAAGAGATGGAAAACATCATTAAAAACAAACAAGATAATTTTGATTGCATTAAATTAAAAAGCTTTTACACAGACAAAACCAGTGTAACCAAGATCAAAAGAAATGTAGTAAATTGGGAAACAGTTTTTACAACTAGTATATCTGACAGACAAAGGACTCATTTCTAAAATACACAGAGAACTGAATCAAATTTTTAAAAAGAAAAGCTATTCCCCAATTGACAAATGGTCAAAGGATATGCAAAGGCAATTTACAAATGAGGAAATCTAAGCGATCCATAGCCATAAGAAAAATTGTTCTAAATCATTACTTATTAGAGAAATGCAAATTAAAGCATCTCTGAGATACCACCTCACACCTCTCAGACTGGCCAATATGACCAGAAAGGACAACAATCATTGTTGAAAAGGTTGCGGGAAATATGGGACAGTAATACATTGTTGGTGGAGCTATGAACTCATCCAACCTTTCTGGAGAGCAATTTGGGATTTATGCCCAAGGGGCAACAAAAATGTCAGAAATTAAGTAAATGTCCTTCAATTGGAAAATGGCTTCACAAACTGTGGTATATGTATGTCATGGAACACTACTGTTCTATTAGAAACCAGGAGGGATGGGAATTCAGGAAAGCCTGGAGGGATCTGCATGAACTGGTGCTGAGTGAGATGAGCAGAACCAAAAAAACACTGTATACCCTAACAGCAACATGGGGGCGATGATCAACCTTGATGGATTCACTTTCCATCAGTGCAACAATCAGGAACAATTTTGGGCTGTCTGGGATGGAGAATACCATCTGTATCCGGAGAAAGAATTGTGGAGTTTAAACAAAGACCAAAGACTATTATCTTTAATTTAGAAAAAAAAAACTTATCTGATTATATAATTTTGCTATCTCTTATATTTTATTTTTCTTCCTTAAGGATGATTTCTCTCTCATCACATTCAACTTAGATCAGTGCATATCATGGAAACAATGTAAAGACTAACAGATGCCTTCGGGGGGGGGGGGAAGCAAGATTAGGGGGAAAATGTTAAAATTCAAAATAAATAAAATCCTTTTAAAAGAAAAAAAAAGATATTAAGGATGGAAGTATTTACAAGTTAACCTGGTATCTTATTTGCCTAGTTACCTAAGTATGGAAGTATTTAAAAGTCCATTTCTCTCCACTAACCCTTCTCACCTAAACAGAATATATAAAATGTTTGTGTAGGCTTTAGAATTCCTTCAAGATAAAACTCCGAACTTCTCTGTCTATAAAGCATGAGATAATATGGTCACTGATAAAGAGAACAGGAAGGACACTGGAGGTCATCTTTCTAATCTAGGAATCCTCAGGATTAAATCCTTTATAATCCTAAAAACTGGTGAGATTGTGAGTTATATTGATCAATATTTATTATATTGAAAAGAAAGCATTTTGGTAGTTATTGCAAAAATAATTTTTATCTTCCAGCTCCCCTCAAAGAATCTTAGCATCCCAAGTGTCTCTGAACCACATTTTGAGAACAACTGACATAATTCAATTCTTCTACTTTACAGATGAAAAAACTGAGACCCAGGTTAAATGATTTGACTTTTATTACAAAGCAAGTATAGAAGGCAGAGTGTTACAACTCCAAATCACGTACCCAATATCCACTATGCTTTCACTGCATCTCTTTCTATTAATAATAACAGTAACAGGAACTGATCTTAACATGTTGTTTTAAAAAATTCAAAGTACTTGATATGCATTATTTCATTTGATCTTTACAACAATCCTATGAAGCAGGTACTAAAAAAAAAACCATTATCCTCATTTTACCCTTCAGAAAACTAATTCAAAAAAGTGAGTGACTTGTCTACGATCACAAAGTTAGTAAGCATTATTTGAACTCAGATTTCTCCTGACTTGAAGTCCAGCAGATGCAATGAGTCTTTGGTCAAAATTCAAGAATATTGTATTTTTAGGTTTAAGTATAAAACCTGAGGAATGGCATTCCTCAGGGGGAGAAAATTATTAATTCTTTTAAGAACTGTAACTGATCTATGGTATTTTTGTAGGAGGCATGGAATATTTTTAAGAAAACAAATCCCTAGCATATCATTTAAAATTCTCTATATTCCTCTTCCAAGCAAAAATTAGACATGAGAAATCAAAGTAATGTGCTAATTTAGAGAATACAGACAAAAAAATTGTCAGGATAAAAAAGGGAATAGCAGAGGAATAAAACAAAGAATCAAAGCCAAATTCTGAAACTCTGACTCAAAGTCACAGAGTCCTCTGTGGGGGCAGGGGGAGAAAGTGAACAAGGAGAATGAAATAATTTGAAAGCCTAATCTTTTCCATTAATAGTAGTCTTCTCCATTAAAAAAAGGACAGTTGTTTAAGGCATTTCTAGTCTTAAATCAAAATTGATTGACTAACACCTGAGAAGTAAATGTTAAGGAGCAAACACTACTTACCTTGGTGGGAATTCGAGCTGTCACAAGAAAGGCCCGACATGATGTAAGCACCTATAAATTAGAAGGAGACAAGTATAAGGAACAGCAGAGAACACTTTAGTGACCATCACCAAAAAGTCTAATGGTACAAAGGAATATCAACAAAATCTCAATGTACTCCAACTATTTTATATCCATTGTCCTTTGGGTAATCCATAATGCTTATTCTTCTTAAGGTAAACTGATAATCCTTAAATTAAGGCAGGCCCTGACTAACAACAGAAGTCACCCTTCATAACTTTATGATTAATCTGGTTTTTAGTTGAAAATTCATTCCTCACACTATCCTTTAATATTCCTTTTTCTGGGTGCACAAATCCCCAAAATTAGCCTTTGTTCCTTAAGCAGAACTGACAATAAAAGGACATGGCCATTGCCTGTGACACATTCAGTTGTACTACAGCTACAGAGTTCATGCAGAGGGACTAATCATAAGGAGGAAGCAAAGGCAACAAGCAATATTAAATGCTTTCCAAGTCCAGGCAGTGTACTAAAACCTTTACAAATATTATCTCATTTGATTCTCACAGCAAACCTGGTAGGGAGACTGAGGCAGTTAGAGGTTAAGTAACTTGCCCAGGAGTTTCCTGAATCACATTTGAACTTGGGTCTTTCTGAGTCGAAGTCCAGTACTCTGTCAACAGTACCACTTAGTTATCTTTCAGCAAACATAAAAGTGTTAACTAGGCAATGAGGAGCTCAAGCTGATGTGAATCAGGGCCTGTTGTAGAGCCAGAAAATGTAAATAGGAAGATTTGGGGCTATTTTGATAGCTATCTTTCATTTTTTTGAAGGAAAAAATGGGATTAGATTGGTTCTGCTAGTCACTTAACGAGAAATAATGAGAAGTTATGAGGGTAAAATTTACTCTGAAACCTTCCACAATTCCTCCCAGTTCTCAGTCCAAACTGATCTCACATTTCAGGGAATTTAACTTATTGTGGGCATATTGTTTTCTTGACCTCTCCCTCTCTCTATTGGAATGTACATTCCTTGAAGGCAGAGGGGTTTTTTTTTTTGTTACTATATTGCCAGCACCTAGCACTAAGTGCTAAATAAACTATACCAACAATGGAATTTTATTGTATCATAGGAACCGAGGTACAATGAACAGAGCACATCCAGGAGAAAGAGTTAAAGTAACAACATTAAAAAGAATAACAACTTTCAAAAACTTGAGAACTCAAATCATTGAGCAACCACACTTCCACAGCACAGATGATGAAGCCCATTACTGACAGAGAGATCAGGTACTCAAGATACAGAATGAAACATGTAACCAATATGGGAATTTATTTAGCTTAATTATACATATTTATTACACAGGATTTTTTTCCCCCAATAGGGGGAAACATAGGGAGGGAACAAGCATTGATTAAACACTACCGGTGCTAAGTGCTTTACAAATATTTTCACTTATTCCTCAGAGCAACTTGGATGGGAGGTTGAGTGAATTATTCTGGATGACAAGGGAGGATAGGAAGGCAAGTAGAAATGAGGATAAAGCAGGGGGAGGAAAATAAGGAACATTCGGGATTTGTGATTTTTTTTTAATACAGAGAAGAAAACAGTAAAGTCTAAAAAAAAGAAACATAGATAAGTAGGATAGTTTTGAAAGCTAGTCTGAAGTTAAAATACTTAAAGCTATACTGAATACAATAGGGATCTGAAGTTTCAAGCATAATCTTTTTTTCTCCACTCTTGTATATATGGAAATGTCCCTTTTATTTGCTGTTTGTTAATTTCAAAATGGAAATTAAATTTTAAAAATGGTTTGATTCAACTCAACTTTCAAAAATTTTCTAACAATTAGAGCTGTTCAAAAGAAAATTCAATGAGTCAACTCAGGATATGATGGGAGTCCTCTCTCTTGCTAATTCTTCCGGGAAGTCCAGATGATCACCCTTGGAGGATGTTGCAGAAGGGATTCCTACAATGATTGAAAGAGATGGTCCCTAAACTTTAAAATGAAGGGGAAATGAGAAATCACATATACTTGAACCTATTTAAGTCAAGAGAGGAAACAAATTATAAATTCCTTAAAGACAAAGGCTACCTTTTGTATTCTCAATGCCTACCATTGTATCTGGTATTTTAAAAAATGGTGATTGACTGATTGACAAGCAATAGCCTGATAAGGGATAAAAAGAATACTTCTCAATTTAAAAAAATTATTCTGCCTAGAACTCAGGGTGAAAATATTTAACTTCTTTGTGGTTTCACTTTTATCAAGTATGATAGGAGACTTAGGGAATAAAGCTAACTAATTTCTTATAACTTTCTACAGTGTTCTGGGAATATCTCAATGCCATCCCAATGTCATGATAGAACGATCAGAAAGATCCAAAGCTCCAAAAAAGATGAAGTTTAAAAAGTGTATGTGGGGACAGCTAGGTGGCAGTGGATAAAGCACCAGCCTTGGAGTCAGGAGTACTTGGGTTCAAATCCAGTCTCAGACACTTAATAATTACCTAGCTATGTGGCCTTGGGCAAGCCACTTAACCCCATTTGCCTTGCAAAAACCTAAAAAAAAAAAGTGAAGTTTTGGGCAGCTAGGTGGCATAGTGGATAGAGCACTGGCCTTGGAGTCAGGAGTACCTGGGTTCAAATCCGACCTCAGACACTTAATAATTACCTAGCTGTGTGGCCTTGGGCAAGCCACTTAACCCCATTGCCTTGAAAAATCTAAAAAAAAAAGTGTATGTGGGAATCAAAACATTAATATAATAAATAAATACATGAAGTTAATGAGTTGCATAATGTTTTATGATTATGACTTGATTTCCTATATCCTTGGAAACTACCTAGAACAGTTTTCTATATCATAGTTGCTTCACAAAAGCATCCTGAACATTCCTCCAGAGATCTATATACATTTGATCTAAATGGTAGAAAATTATATGTAATTAATGTTGAAAATTACTAAAGACAAGGTATAGGTGATAAAGAAGCTGATACACTAGCAAAAAAAAAAAAATGACCATATCATTTTCTTTCTTAAAAATCGTCAGTTGGGGCAGCTAGGTGGCACAGTGAATAGAGCACCAGCCCTGGGGTCAGGAGTACCTGAGTTCAAATCCGACCTCAGACACTTAATAATTACCTAGCTGTGTGGTCTTGGGCAAGCCACACTTAACCCCATTGCCTTGCAAAAAAAAAAAAAAAAAACCCTAAAAAAAATCATCATTAACTTGATAGGTAAAGAATTAATCAATGAATAAGCATTTATCAAGCATTCACCCTGAGCCCAACACTGGGTTAGGTTTAGAATAAGCTTGACAAGAAGCCCTACTCTAACTGGAAAAGAGAGAGACAATACACAAAGAAAGTTCAGCTCTAGGAAGGATGAAAAAACTGGCAAGTTCTTATGGGTACTGGAGAGGGACACATGGCAAGGCCAACAGGTGAGATGCCACTGTCAGGGTCGACAGAGTACAGATGGTAAAGCCTGGTGGTCCTCCGCCTTAGACAATAGAATAGAGTTGGTGATGCCCATAGTGAGCAGACTGTTTTTTAATTTTTATTTATTTAAGGCAATGGGGTTAAGTGACTTGGCCAAGGATTTTACACACACACACACACACACACACACACACACACACACACACACATAAAGTACCTTGAATTCAAACAATATTTATTAAATAGCTGTTGAGTCACTTAATAAAGTGATCAAAGGGCAAAGAAACAAAGCATAGTTCCATCTAAAACATTGTTTTCAAATTATAACCACACGGAGTTTGTACATCATTTTATAAGTCTTACAATCATTTTTAGTCTATCTGAAAAGGAGCAGGCATTGTACCCTGCAAAGATATTTAAATTGTTGAAAAGGCCTTCCTATTTGTAGATTTGCAAATTTCTCCTACCATATATTCAAAATGTTCTGTGTCAAACTATAGGTCTCTTCAACTGCTGCTTCTTGAGGACATATACTCTCCTTCTTTCTTCCCCTCCTCTCATGTCTTCCCTTCTTACATTCTCCCCATGAAGGATGGATATGACCCTCATCATTTAGATTTTCCCACACAGATACTGAACAAAAAAAATAGGTATTTAGTAAAGATTTGCAAAGGGAATATGCTCACAATCAGACCATGCATCCTAACTTTGGGTTTGGAAAAATTGCTTAAGTGTGTAGGCAACCAAACATGGCATATGGGTATTCTTGCCATCCTGAGAGAAGGAGACAGGGAAAAGGTTTAAAAAAGAGAGGTACGATAATGCTGAAAGAAAAGTTTGATCTACTTTGCAATTTTTCCTCTTACTCTGGTTGTTGAAGTTGCTAGTTATCTGAGTGAGGAGAATCTGACCAGTCTGGAGGGACTACATACAAACCTAAACTTTTCACATTAGAAATAGGGAGACTGAGTCAAAGCTAATGCAGGTTCTTGTGGCTCAGTTCAATCCAAGTTCAATCCAATCTGCTACTTAGCTATCACTTCCAGGAGGGAGAAAGAGCATAAAGGGGAAAAGTTATACAAACCCCATGCTACAATAAGTTAGATCTACTGTCACTCTCTAGTTTCTCATCTCTATCCTCTCTCATTAGTTTTGGAGATAACAAAGAGCCATTGGCGTTTATTGAATGGGATGGGGGATGGGGATAGATAATCTGATCTACACTTTTTGCTGTTCAGTGATTTTTGAAAATATAAGTATACAAGTAAGAAACAGCAAAGTTGCTACGCAAATTCATCCAGCATTCATTGGAGGCAGAATGGAATGCTATACTAATTCAATGATAAAATTAGTTTGGAAAGGAAGTAAAAATTACCTTATAAAAGTTCCAAAATTGTATGTAACTCTTGGTCTAGTAATCTTACCTACATAGATTTATAGCAGAAAGAGGCTATTGAAAGGTGGGGGGAAGAAAGGGGGGGGGGGGAAGGACTAAGTATACAAAACAAAGTTTTTAACAATTCTATTTATAAAAGTAAAAGTTGAAAACAAAAATTATAGGCCCCATAACTGCGATAGATATCATAGATTATTACTTTATTCTATGAGATGGCAAACATAAAGAATTCAGATAAATATGGAAAATCTTATATGAAATGATAGTGAAAAAAGCAAAGGGAAGTCAATGATATACATTATGATGATTATGTAAATGAAAATATTAAATGGAAACTAAGATTAAGTTAAGTAAAATAGGTAACTGTACCAATTTGTTAAAGATAATGCATCATTTAGGAAACTGGTAAATTATGAGAAAACTGCAGGTACTCACAGTCTCTTTTTAAGTTATATTGCTTACACATCTTATTTTTGTCAAGGGTTTATTTGAAGCTTTAGATGAATATTCATAAAAAAATTTATCTATTTTATATATAAATTGGTAGGTAGTGATGACTTGGTTTGGTGCAAAGATTTTTGAATTTGAATCAGAGGTTCCAAGTTTGAGTCCTAAGATTTTTGGTACTTCCTACATATGTTCATGGACAAATTGCTTAACTAACCATTCTGGGCCCTAGTTCTGCCTCTATAAAATGATAGAGCTAGGGTAGATGGTCCTATAATATTCCTTCCAGGTCTAGATCATAGAGATTATGCTATTATTATTATAATTGTAGAAAATATAAAGAGATTCTATAATAATAGTGTGCATGTAACACTTATGGTTTGCAAAACACTTTTATACATTATTTCATTTGATCCTTATAACTTCGTTAAGTGTTATTATTATCCCCATTTTAAAGTTGAAAATACTAAGGCTTAGAGGGTTTATGTGCCTATTCCAGAATCTCACAAATAGTAATTATGTGAGGAATGATTCACACCCACACTGCCTGACTCCATGGCCACTATGTCACAATCCCATTCAGTTCTTTCTTACAAGTATATGAAGCTTTCTGAAAAATGGTTCATCATTCTTCAACAATGCAGTCTTAAGGACTGTCATTTTTACAAATGAAGAAACTATGGCCTTGGGGTAAAATGATTCACCTAAAAACTATGGCCTTGAGGTTAAATGACTAAATGACTAAAATCCAAGAGGAAATTAGATTAGAGAGGGAGTAAATGAGAGGGAAGTCAGTAAAACACATTATAACAATTAGGTAAATGAAGAAAACATTAAATGTTAATGGTACTTAAGTCAAATAAAATATCAATATTATTCTTGTTAAGATTTTGGTTCCATTTAAATAGTTTAATTTATTAGTAATAATTAAAGTGACTTAACTTTTCCAGTTTAATAAATTTTTAGTCTTCTGGTCCCTCAAGTTATAACTTTAAATTACTATAAGGTATAAGGTAAGTAGTCCAAACACACTGTACCAGTTTGTTAAAAAGGACTCCTTTAATCAACTGGCAAATTATATATTGTATATTTTTATATATTATTTTGCATTTAGCTATCAAAAGTCAAAGCCTCAAAGTCTCAGTTTCTTCATCTGTAAAAAGTGAATAATAATTGGGCTATTTACCTTTTATCTAACAATGATATTATATCCTGACTTTCTTGGGTCATATTCCAATCACTTAAACTCCACTACCTCAATTTGGAAAAAGACATTTCAACTAGATGATTTCTTAGGTTCACCTGAACATTAATTTCTATAATCCTATGGGGGGTTTTTTTAGGTTTTTGCAAGGCAAATGGGGTTAGGTGGCTTTCCCAAGGCCACACAGCTAGGTTATTATTAAGTGTCTGAGGACAAATTTGAACTCAGATACTCCTAAATACAGGGCCGGTGCTCTATCCACTACACCACCTAGCCACCCCTAAGTTTCAACAGAATGACAAAGGGGTCCATGAGATTCAAAAACTGTTAAGATCCTCTAATTTAGATTAAAATAAACAAATAGAGCTTCTTGATTGTGAGAAAGTGTGTGGGACAAATGTAACCACTTAAATAAATTTCAGAGATTTCTCAAGGTATAAAGAGAAAAAGCTTCATTTGATTCTAGAGAAGCAGACTCCACTCAGTCTTAAAGACAGAGAATAAGGCAAAGGGGCAAAAGACCCTGAGGAATGTGGTCTTTACAATCTAAAGAAAAAAAGCATACAATTCAAACAGAGATAGGATTAGCCCTCCAGCCCTGGGGAATGGATGGACATCCTGACTTCAAAAGATAAAACAGGGTCAGTTGATTCTTTACATTTAGGTCATGATACCCCAGAATTTGCTTGTCAGGGAAGGAGGGGCAGAAGAGATTATCACACACAGTTCAACTATTTCTAATCTATAATATTCCACTGAAGGAATCTCAGGCCTTATCCCACTCAAAAGTAAGAAGCTGGACTACCAAGGATTATCATCATCATCTGAGAGAAAAATATAGATTAATAATAAGAAAAGGAAATTTTTTGAAAGGCAACCAACTTTTTCTTTTTTTTATTTCATTTATGCTTTTTATAGTAACAGAACTCAATAGAGATCCTAAATTCTTCAATATAATAATGAGCATTTATGAAATGCTTTAATATTATCTCATTTGACCTTCACATCAGTCCTATAAGGGAGATGCTAATATTATACCCATTTTACAGATGAGGAAATGGAGACAGAGGTTATGAGATAGAAGTTACTTGCCCAGAATCACATAATTAGTGAGATCAGATTGAATTCTGCACTTCAGCTCTACCTCTTGCATCACCCTGGCTTGCCCAGGGTCTGGCTGAACTCAGGTATTCCAGGACTCCAAGTCCAGCTCTGAATCCACTACACCACCTATCTACTTTACCTTAACACAGGTACAGAATAACTCCTTAAAAAAAAGAAAAGAAAACCATAAGGCACCTTTCTGACATTATTATACAATAGGCACATCAGTAATTAAGTGATTAAGAGGTCTGCAAAATAAGCCTAGTAAATAAGACTCAACAATTAATCTCAACACATGTACTCCCCATATACCTGCAATGCAATAGCAAAGAACAATTAGCAGGCTGGTCTTCCTTTTCTTTCCCAGATCCCTTTGAGAACACAATGCCTCTTGCAAACAAAATTTCCTCTTTTCTATTTGCTTCCCAGCACTGCTCTGTTTTCTCATGGGGGGGGGGGGGGGGTGAGTGGCAAGAATAATCTGCATAGCCCCTTCTTATTCTCACATCCTATGATGGGAGCTGCAGTTGGTTTAAATTAACATACTATGTTTGTGGTGTGAATTATATTTTACTATTTTTTTTCAAAAGAACTGGGGCTGAGTTTATAAATATTTAGTTCTTCTAATTCTTTAGAGAGATTATAGAACTACAGATCATCAAAATAGCATGGACATAATTGGTCTTAGACATTAATTTCCTTTTTAAAAAAGCAAAATGTTTTGGGGGAAATAGTACATAATGCCTCTTGAACAGTGGAGATTAATCAAAATGATTTGTTTGGTTAGAGATAAAACAGAAAAGGAATTCAAGCCCAGGGTCTGGGGAAGCAATATTAAGTCTGACTGAATTTTAGCCAATGATGCCTTTCATGGGCCAGCAACTATTTGGGGGAAGGAGGGATTCAGAGAGAGTCTGTAGATACAGGTATTTAATGAAATGTTGAATTTTCCTAAGTTTCTCAGAAAGAAAACTTCCTAAACTGAAAATACTCTTTCTTAAAACATCCCTTCCCAGTGTACGGGAACATGCCAAATCAAAAGTGAAAAATCAAACTGTCTACTTCAAAGCAAAATTCTGAACTTTACCAGACTCTGCATTTATTCCTTGGATTGGGCCAAGAAATGGTGCAACATCCGTGATGGGAATCCCAATGAATTCAAGTCTCCTAGTTTTCCTGTTTGGCTCTGGCCTGAAATTTTGCAATACTCACTTGGAGAATTTATTTATTATATGAAACTTTTGACAGGATTGGGTTTTTTGTTTTTGTTTTTTTTTTTTTTGCATTTATATCCTCCTTACAGTCCAGGTATTAGGCTGCCTCCATCATATATAGCATGCTGAAGGAGGAGCTAAGCAGTGGATAAAGCACCAGCTCTGAAGTCAGAATGACCTGAATTCAAGTATGATCCCAGACACTTGATACTTACTAGCTTTTTTTGACCTAGAGCAAGTTATTAAACTCCAATTGCTTCACCCTCTCCCCCAAAAAAAGAAAAAGAAAGGATAATGATAAAATTTTAAAATATATATCAGCATAGAATAAGATTTACAGATTTTGGTCTTTGAAAAAATAAAAAAGGTTTTTTTAATCTGTAAATTAAGGAAAAACCCACCAAGATTCTAAGAGATTTTTTTAGGCAGAGAATTAGGGAGAAATGACCTATTCAGTATTACTTTATTCTACAGAGTTCATTATTTAGCCCTAAAATAAATACCACACCAAAAAAAAATGGATCTTTGCAGATAAAGAATCTTAACTACAAAAAAATTAAAACTTAAAAAAAGAGAACTTTCTTCCAACTTCTCCTGAGTTAAAAGTTCAGTTATCCACAACTATGTTAGCATGCAAACCACATTTTCAACCTCTGTAATGAATTGCTTCTTTAATTGAAATGCATGGGACAACTGGTTGCTGTTGAGCTTTCTTAGTCCCATAGCAACTTTAAACATAAAAATTCACTTAGAAATAGTTATAAAAGTCCTCACCATGGCCAAGATTCACAGTCTGAGAGAAAATTTACTTGTGAAGATTTTATCCCAATAAGATGTCCCTTAAAGAAATCCAGCTCTAATTCCTGAGCCTAAAAAAGAGGTCAACGATGGGAGCCCTTGCCCTTAATGCTTTTTCTCAAAAGGGAAGATTTTTGCTTCACTTAAACTTCTAATTTTACTACCTACACAGTCAAACTCATGTTCACTGATTCCTACTAAAGATTTTATATGGTATCCATCTGGAAGCGAAGACCCATTCATACTTTCTCAGCGTATTCACACGTATCTAAAATCTTGTCAACTCAAAGAGCTTCAGAAGGTTAAGGGACACCTCCAGGATCAGACAGCTCAAGCACATTAGTGAACTAGAGAACAGGATTTTTTTTTTATCTTTCTTTTGTCCCTAGTACTTAACAAAGTATCTGAGACAGATTGACAAATGCTTGCTTATTTAATTGAACAAACATTTAAAGAGCCTACTTCCTGTCAGATCTCTATGGTAGGTGCCAAGGATGAAAAGAAGAAAGATGTTAGTCCCCATACTCAAAAATCTTACAATCTACAAAACCACAAATAGCCATGATCTAAGAAAAACACGGGTTAAAAAAGCTTAGAAGACAAAATAACATGACAGTTTTCCAGATCAGGGAAGGCATAAATAAAGAGACTTGGACATTAGAGGAAGGATTTCAAGAAGGGAAATTACTGAAGCAAACTTTCAATGTGTGACAGGTGAGATAGGCATTTAAATGCAGAGTGAAAGAGGATGAAATAGACAATAACTAATTATCCTGTTCAGCTGGTTACAGCAGTTCTCCAAGTGTGATCCAAGGGTTCACTAGATCAATACTGCTTTCATAATAATAATACTAGGATATTTTTGTCTTTTAAAAGTCTTCCCTAGTCCACACTTTTATAGATGAGAGAGATCCACAGTTATCATATATTATGTTTTCAGACTTTCTTTTCTATTTTTTAAAAAAATGTATAATGCACATCTTACTATTCCTTTCAAACAAAAAAAACATTATGTACATTTTTTCTCCTCCCCCTACCATGGCTACTATTAGACACAAATAGGTATATCATATAAATACATATATGTGTGTGTGTGTGTGTGTGTATATATATATATATATGTGTGTGTGTGTGTGTGTATAAAATGGGTAAAATATACCACAAATATGTACATTATATATATATACATATACACACACACACACATACACATGCATATTTAAAATTATTCTATATATACTTCTATTAACCAGTACTTTTCATCATATGTCCTTTATAATTATTTTGGGTATTTATGATAAACAAAATAACTTATTCAGTTGGGGGAGAAGATAAAGATGAAATTTCAGACTTTTCAATGCATCAATCAGTTAAACTTTTAAAATGTAATTTGTTACACGTGATGGTTCTGGCTCACTGGGAAGGAGGAATGGGAAGAAAACTTGGGGATAGCTATGATCATGTTAGAAAGTAAAAAACCAATTTAAAATTTAAAAAAATAACTTCCCTTTTCTAACTTATCTGTGTAGAAGGCTGCATCAAAAACATATCATAAATGAATGTAGGAGACAAGAATCCAGCTGTCTTCCATTAAGTGAACCATTAAAAAGATTTGCAAAAGTATGTAGAACAATTTCACTCTTGTCACTAATATTTTTGGCAGGGGGATTTTTTCATAAATTCGTAAGTATTTCTCACAAGTTTTATTTCCTAAAACTATATGGGGGTGGGGGGTGGGGGACTAGGTGGCACAATCACAGTGGATAGAGCACTGGCCCTGGAGTCAGAAGGACTTGAGCTCAAAGTCAGTCTCAGACATTTAATAATTACTTAACTGTGTGACCCTTAGGCAAATCACTTAAATCCATTGAGTTGCAAAAAACCCCAACTATATTAAGTTTATTGCTGTATTTAAAATTGATAAATATCTTAAATGTTATCAGTTTCCATTTCTAGTAATTTTAAAAATACTTTAAACCTTTAAAAAGTGTAAAAATAAATTATAGAAATCACCAATAATTTCCTAAGAAAAAGTCTCCAGGTCCAGATGGATTTACAATTCTATCAAACATTTAAGGGAAAATTAATTCCTATTCTACATAAACTATTTTTCAGAAATAGGAAAGAAAGGAGTTCTGCCAAATTCCTTTTTATGACACCAACATGGTGCTGATACCTAAACCAGGAAGAACCAAAAGAGACAAGGAAAATTTTAGACCAAACTCCCTAATGAATATTGATGCAAAAATCTTAAACAAAATTTTAGCAATGAGACTACAGCAAGCTATTACCAGGATAATATATCAAGCAGGCAGGGATGGTTCAACATTAAGAAAACATTCAACATAATTAAACATATCAATAGCAAAACCAACAGAAGTCACATGATTATTTCAACAGATCTGAAAAAGCCTGTGATAAAATAAAACGTCATTCCTATTAAAAACACCAGAAAGTTTAGGAATAAATGGAGTTTTCCTTAAAATAATAAATAGCATCTATCTAAAACCATCAACAAATATTATATTTACTGGGAATAAACAGAGCATTTCCAATAAATTCAGGAATGAAACAATGATGCCCATTATCACCATTACTATTCAATATAGTATTAGAAATGCCAACAGTAGCAAGAAAAAGAAATTGAAGGAATCAGAATTGGCTATGAGGAAGCAAAACTTTCACTCTTTGCAGATGATATGAAGGTATACCTAGAGAACCTGAGAAAACCATCTTGAAATAATTAACAAATTCTGCAAAGTAGCAGGATATAAAATAAACCCACATAAATCATTAGCATTTCTATATATGAACAACAAAGGCTAAGAACAAGAAACAGAAAGAGAAATTCCATTTAAAATAACTGTAGACAACATTAAAAACTTGGGATCTTCCTCCCAAAACAACCCAGAAACTGTATGAACACTTATAAAGTGTTATAAACTGTATGAACAATTATAAAGCTCTCCTCATCCAAATAAAGTCAAATCTAAATAACTGGAAAAATGTCAAATGCTCATGGGTAGGTCGAGCTAATATAATAAAAACGACAATTCTAGCCAAATTAAATTACTTATTCAGTGCTATACCAATCAAACTACCAAATAATTATGTTACCAAGCTAGAAAAAATAGTAACAAAATTCATCTGGAGCCACAAAAGGGCAAGAATAGCAAGGGAATTGCTCACTATTTGACAAAATTTTTTGGCAAAATTGGAAAATAGTATGCCTAGGCATAGATCCACATTTCACATCCTATACTAAAATAAGGTCAAAATGGGTACAGGATTTAGACATAAAGAGCGATTAACATAGATAAATTAGGGGCGGCTAAGTGGTGTAGTGGATAGAGCACCGGAGTCAGGAGTACCTGGGTTCAAATCTGACCTCAAACACTTAATAATTACCTAGCCGTGTGGCCTTGGGCAAGCCACTTAACCCCATTGCCTTGAAAAAAAAAGCCATAGATAAATTAATAGACCAAAAAATAATTTATCTATCTGATCTATGGAAAAGGGATAAATTTTTGACTAAACAAGATTTAGAGCACATTATAAACTGCAAAATGAATGATTATGACTATATTAAATTAAAAAGATTTTGCGCTAATAAAATCAATGCTGCCAAAATTAGAAGAAAAGCAGAAAGCTGGGAAACAATTTTCACAACCAGGATTTCTGATAAAAGTTCTCATTTCTAAAATCTAGAGAATTGCATCAAATTTATAAGATCACAAGTCATTTCCCAATTTAAAAATGGTCAAAGGATATAAAGACAGTTATCAAATGAAGAAATTAAAGCTATATATATAATCATATGGAAAAAATGTGCCAGATCACTATTGCTTAGAGAAATGCAAAATAAAACAATGAGGTTTATCATCTCACACCTATTAGATTAACCCAGATGAGAAAAAGGAAAGATGAAGAGGTTGTGGGAGGATTGGGACATTGATGCATCACTGGTGGAGTTGTGAATGGATCCAACTTTTCTGGAGAGCAATGTGAAACTATGCTCAAAGAGCAATAAAATTGTTCATACCCTTTGACCCAGCAATTCCAATGCTAGGATTATATCCAGAAGAAATTGTAAAAAATGGGAAAAGTCCTACATGTTCCAAAATATTCATAGCAGCTCCTTTTGTAGTGGCAATGAATTGAAAATTGAGAGTATGCCCATCAAATGGGGAATGGCTAAACAAGTTATGATTCATGAATACCATGGAATATTACTGCTCTTTAAGAAACTACAAATGGTCAGATTCTAGAGAAGCATGGCATGACTTCCAGGATCTGATGCTGAGTCAAAGGAGTAGAACCAAGAGAATAATGTACACATCAACAACATTATGAGATGAACTATCTTGATGGAAGCAACTCCTCTTGACAATCCAGAGAGCTAAGACAACTGTATCAGACTGGTTATGGACTATATTATACCCAACCAAAGGAAGAAAAACAAAACAAAACACAGAAGAAAAAAACAAACCTACCAAATCTGATGGACACTTTATAAAAATTATCTCTTATGCATCTCTTTCCCTTAATCCTCATTCCCCATGCCAAAAATTACTAATTTGTAAATGTTTAACAAACTATGTATGTAAAATGCTAACCTGCCTATTCCCTGCTGGGGAGTGGGGGGTGGGAAGGGGGGATGGAGGGAAATTTTGTAACTTGGAAATATACATGTACAAATGGATGAAAACAAATAAATAAATAAAAATGTAAATTCTAAGGCACTCATATTTTCAGAGGGCAAAGGGATCCTGAGATCAAAAAATTTAAAAGCCATTAGAGCATAGTTTTCCAAGTATTTCCAATACTTTATATTAAAAGCATTTAAACAACAAATGCCTTCTCTGCATGTGATTCCCAATTCACAAAGCCTTAGGATTTATTCTTCTGAGGAATGGGATGCCAGCACCTGTATATGCCCTTTTTTCCCAGATCCCTTTTATGTGCTCTCTATTCCCATTAGAGCTCCTTGAAGAGATTTCCAAAAGTAAGCTCCTTGAAGGGAAGACCTCTTGCTTGATAATATTTGTATTCTAAGAGCTTAACAGTGTCTGAAAATATTTTATTAATCTATAATATTTTAACTGTCCTAATGATCAGCTCAATATACATCATTGATTTAGATCTAGTCCTTCATATATGCTGAGAACAAAGGAAGGGATATAGAAGTGACTTATTTTCCTGTATATAAGGAAAGTTAATAGTTTATAGTTAATAATTAATTTAATACTTAATATTTAAGTGACTTCTATAATATTACCAAGAAAGTCACAAGAGAACACATCTCAAGGTTCCCTACCTCACAAGGGTCTGTTTCTCATTGGCTATATCTTATCAAAGAAGAAAGATTAAATGCCACAGAGAGGTTAGTATAAAGTTTGTTTGAAATCAAGTCACAGTATTGCTTATATTGAGGAGTGACTAATTTGATTATTAAGCCTGTTCCACTGTAGTAGAGAAAACATGTAATAGATAGAAAAAGCCAGATTTTTAGACAAAAACCTAATTTCAAGTCCACCTCTAACCCACAGTGGCTATGAAACACACTGAGCAAATCATTTACCCTCAAAGTAGCCTAGGTAACTCTAACTACAGATGTGCATTGGTAGAAATGAACTACAGATATGCATTAATAAAATGTTTCTTCATATAGAGTTTAATCAATAGTCTAAGGAGGGGTGGTAACATCCAAGCAAAATCATATGTTCTGGCACCACCACCAATTATTTACAGGTGGGACTCAACATTCAATAAATCTAGGAGTGAAAAAATTAAATATTTGATCAAATATAACAAGCAAATAAGGTGTGTGTGTGTGTGTGTGTGTGTGTGTGTGTGTGTGTGTGTGTGTGTGTGTGTATCTATACACACGCAAATAGCCCTTGAAAGAAAAGTTTCCGGTCCTGGTGTAAGGAGGTGAACAGGCAGTTCTCAAGGAAACAAAATGCAATGCAAATGAAAGCAACAATTCTGAGATTGCACCTCACAAAAGTCAGAAAGGCAAAAAGTGACCCCCCCCCAAAAAGGAGAATTTTTAAGTATTGGAAGGGTTGTAAGAAAATAGACACATCTGATGCAATGTTGATAGACTTTTCAGAGAGGTATAGCCATCTGGAGAGAAATCTGGAATTATACCCCCAAAATTATCAGTGTGTCCCTTCTGCTCCAACTATATCACTGCGAGTCCTATCCTCAGAAGAGATCAAAGACAGGGGGAAAAATTCTATATGTTCATGAACATTTATACTAGCTTTTGTGATGGCAAAAATCTATAACATAAAAATAGATCAATAAGTTATCATATATGAATGTAATAGAGTAATAAGGAAATTGGAGGCAACTAAGTGACACAGTTGATAGAGCACCAGTCCTGGAGTCAGACAGACCTGAGTTCAAATCCCACCTCAGAAACTTAATAATTACTTAGCTGTATAATCTTAGGCAAGTCACTTAACACCACTGCCTTACAAAAAGAAAAAAAAAGAAAAAAGGAAATAAATGATTTCAAAAAGACATGGAAAGGCTTTTTATGAATTATGCATAATGGAGTGAAGTCAGAAGAATAATTTAATACTATAACATCAAAATTATAAAAATAAACAATTTTTGGAATTTTTATATACTGATGAATACTGAAATGAATAGAACCAAGGGAACTTATACAATAACAACACTTGATAATTTTGAAAGCTGTAAAATCTATAATGACCATTCAATATTCCAAAGAACTGAAGATTAAAAATACTATACAATTCAGAGACATGATGGATTTAGGCTACAGAATAAAATAAATGAACTTCTATATACAGTCACTGGATGAATTTGGTATGCTTAAATTATTCATATTTGTTCATATATATATAATATATATATATTTTTGAATACTTTTCCCAATAGAGTAAGGATGAGAGTGAAGGAGGCACAATGGATTCCTGTTATTAGAAGATATGAAAAGTTGCTGGGAGAGAAAGATACAGATATAAAAAGTTGGAGGCACTTTCAGATGAAGTACCTGAAGTATTACTTACCCATTTTAACTTACCCATTTTACTCTACTCTTCCTCTGTGAGAGGTCTCTTTATTTATAAGGGAGAGGGACAGAAAGAGAAGGGGGGGGGGAGGTAAAAGGAAAGTTTCCAACACCGAAGATACAAACCTTCCCCAACCCCTCTCAAAAACCCTTTACTATAGATGAGTTGATATGGAGAAAACTACAAATATGAGGTAAACCAGGAATCAGAAAACTGCTTCTCCTCCAGACGTTGCTCCCAATTAGTTGTGCAACCAAAGACAAGTCACAACACTTGGGAGACTCAAAAAGTAAGAACTGGAAAAATAAAAATGAACTCACCTATCAGTCACACCATATCATTTTCAGCACAAAAGTAATTGCAGTTCTACTTTAAGTCCATTTCTTTTGCTTCACCCCTCAAAATCCCTTTTCCTTCTAACTTAGGGATGATTGTAAGAGTTGTTTTGTTTTTTCTTCATTAAGATTCTAGCAGGAACTGAACAAGAAAACAGAATTCATTTGCAATTTTGTTTGCTGTTCAGCAGTACAGTGATTTGGAGAACTTTTGTACTCAAACACCTGTATAGATTTTCTTTCTTTTTACTTGATTATTTCTGCCATTATGTAGATATGGAATGTTTACACACAGCTTGTCAGACATAATTGGTATATTGTTTCAGCTTGAAGATTTTCCCTATTACTGCTGGTCGTGTGACACTACCAAAGCATATAACAGAGTCACAAACTATGTAACTTTTTTCAACAGATTACTTGGTAGCTACTGATTCACATTTGAATTTTTAATACAAAATTATATTGATTTTGTTTTTTCCAATCATAATAAAAGCTTTTATTCTTAGAATTTATTCTAGGCTTGGGAATCTAAAGACCTGGATGTAAATTGGGGCTCTACTCTTTACTATCATAGTCTTCAGTCAGTCATTTTACCTCAGTTTCTTCATAAGGAAGTTGAAAGAGATGATCTTTAAGATTCATCCCATTTCTAAATCTATCACAATGCTAAAAATTAATATTATATGGAATTCACAAATCTTCCATGTTGATTTTAGTCACAATGTTTTCTCTCCTTTTTTCTTTTGGTTTTCTTTTTTAAAGTACTAAGTGTAGTACTTTAGTAGTCAATGGTGTGAAATAAGAGCTAGTTTAAATGAAGCATAATAGTTGCTAAATCTAGTGCAGATAAGGATTATCAAAGTATTTGATCCAGTAGATATGACCTCGGGACCTCCCATACTCTATCCCATATCTCAAACCAAATTTTCCAGGATTGGGGTCAAATACCTCACTCTGTTCTAAATGAGTCAAAAGGTAATAAGAATCACATTTAGTATTAAAGGTAGAAAAGGGGATGAGGGAGTTCGTGTAATCCATCTGTGAATCACTGAATATCAGAGATCATTTACTTCATTCCCTGTGTTTTACAAATGAGGAATCAGAAACCAAGAGAGGTCAACAATTGGTCCAAAATGAGAGCTTGGCTCTCCAGAATCTCAGGCCAATGCTCAATATACACTACAGCTGCAGAGCGGCTCTTTGTCCACTTGATTTGAATTACTCTAACCCATAGGACCCTCCTTTATGGTCTCATCAATTCCTCTCTCTCTACTTTTTTAGGCTATTTTTCCTTTTGTTTTCCACCACATTAACATAAGGATCAAATTTTTTTCAAAATTCTTCTCTTCTAATGTTTCCTTTAATACCAGCACAGCTCAGGTTATATTAAAATAATCTGCCACTATCTGAAAGTGTGATTTGAATGTGGCAAAATGGTATCAATTTGGATTTAACACTTAAAGAAATATTCCAATTAACAAAGGAAAAAAGATACAATTTCCATGATTTTACAAAGGAAAGAAATAAGGAAGCAGAGCAGAGACCAATAGGGTGATAAATACATGGGGATTCAGCAAAAAAAAAAAAGAAAGAATGTGCTTCTGAAGTAATGATGGTGATAAAAGGCCCTCAAAATAATACTGATGGTGAAGATGATGATAGCCAGAATTTATATAGTGTTTTAAGCTAGCAAAGTGCTTTACATATGAATCAATCAAAAAACATCTATTAAGTTCCAGATCCAGTGATAGCTCACTGAAGATATTAAAGAGAAAATACAGACCCTATGCTCAAGCTTACAATCTAATGAAGACAATGGCAAAATAAATATATACAAAACAAGCCATATTAAAAATTAAAAGAGAGAAAGCACTATAAATAAAAGAGGTTAGAACCTCTTGTAGAAGGTAAGATTTTAGTTATGACTTAAAGAAATTCAGGGACATCAGCTCAGGGGAGGGAGAGATTTCAGGCATGGAAGACAACCAGAGATAAAGGCTTGGGGTCAGCAAATGGGCAGTTTCTTGTTCCTGTGACAGTCTGAGGCCAGTGTCAATGGACCTAAGAGTAATGTGGTTAGGGAGTAAGTAAGAAGACTGGAAAGGTAACATGGGGTAGATTACAAAGTACTTTGAATGCCAAACAGAACAATTTGTATTTGTTCTTGAAAGCAATATAAAGCCACATGAATTGGAGGAAGGCAGGGATTGTCACAATTTGACCTGAGTTTAAGGAAAATCACTTTAGTGACTGAATAGAAGGAAGATGAATTGGAGTGGGAGAGGCTTGTGGCAGACAGATCCACCTATGGTAAGTTAATGCAATAATCAAGGTGTAGGTGATGACAGTCTGCACTAGAGTGGTGACTGTATAGGAAGAGAGAAGAGAGACCTAGATACAAGATATGATTGCAGAAGTAAAACTGGCACCATCTGGCAGCTTTGATGAGGCCTGAGAGACTGTGAGGAATCCAAGATGACTCCTAGGCTGTAACCCCAAGTGATGGAGAAGATGGTGTTACACTTTACAACAATAGGAAGGTAGGACTTGGGAAGGATTTAGGGGGAAAAGATAAGCCCTGTTTGCCAGATACTGAGCTTCCACTCAATCAACTCCTTATTTAGGAGATAACTCAGAGTAACAATGCTTTGGTTGATCTGATTACAAAAACTAGAAGCAAAATACCTTCAAATTCCCACCCACGGTGAGAAAGTACCTAAAGAATTTCCACTTCAAATCACCCACCTCAAATACTCTAATCAATTCCCAAACTACCCACAAATACAAAGAAACACAACTGGCAGTTAAGGAGAAGGAAACTGATGGGTGTAGTATGTGTTCTTTCTCCTAGTGAACACAAAGGCTATCTTTACATTACCAACAAGTTGGGTTTCAACTGTTTTATCTCGGACTCTTGGGCAGACTGAAAATGTCATTTCTCCATGTTACTCCTCAAAAACAATAAGCACTATAATCAGCATTTTTGACTATGCTGTGGTGTTTTATTTAATGAAATTCTGATACAGGCCAGTAATCCATTTAAACTTCATAGTTGGTAAGTTTTGTAACTAAAAGAGGGATCAGGGCAGTGATGAGGGAATTCAGCTCAAGAAGCACATATGGACTGTTTACTAGGTGCCAAACACTGTATTGGGTACCAGGAATATAAAAAGAAAAATGAACTGATACCCAATAATTTCTCTTTACATATTAGGGTTAATGGCAAAATAACTTGATATATGATCTGATCCCTTCCAGTTTTATGAGTCTGTATCTCTTATTTAGAGAGGAACCATTTGGTAAGCATTAAGAAATTAGATGTTTACAATATTCATTAGGCACCACATGGGGGGGGGGGCAGAAAGTGGGAGGGAGTGACAGGAGAGTTGTCTTTTTCCTCTTTTTTTTAAATGAATGTTCTTTTCTCCCAGCTTTGGGGAAATTATGCTTGGTGTGCAGCAGGGGGAAGTTTGCTCAGGAATAAAAACATCATATTCTTCCTATTAAATTAACCCAGAACTGGGCACTTTGCCCAAGGTCTCAAATTCAGTGATAATCTGTCAAACTCTTATGTTCAATGCATGCATAGCCAAGTCTTTTCATGCACAATAAGAGGAAATAATCTGTGGTTGGGCTTTACAGCCAGCAGTGACCCTGACCAGTGAAGCAAAAAGCAGCAACCAAGAATACTCCCCACCCATTCACCCCACAACCCTCTGCTCTCACTGGGGACCAATCACCCACATTTGGAGAATGGTAATTGCCTTTTTTGGACACTTCAGCTCACCAAGCTCCCTAAGGTCTTGGTCTGTCTTAACCTAATGTCAGCCCAGCCCCATTATGCAGACAGCTGCACAGACCACCCAAAACTTAAAGAAATGTGCAACCACCAACAATAACTAAACATAGGGGATACATTATTCTCTAGATCTCCATCAAAGATGGCAGTCCTTCCTTCTTCCTCCCTCTCTTCCCTCCACCAAAACACTAACCAGCGCCACACATAGATGTGACTAGCTAGTAACATTTGGGGAGAATTAAATCAATGTTATCCTTTCCATCTAGATTTAAACAATATCAAATTTGCCAAAGGATCCTTAGTTCTTTCATTGGTTGGTTTTTAAGCCCAGTCAGCCCTGCCTGGGACAGGAAGGAATGTAGCTGGCCCTAAATTGTGCTTCCCAGCAGTGAGGTCATCCTCGAAGCAGAAATAGGGATGAGGGTTAACACAGGAAAGCAGCTTTTGGGGAGTAGGGTTGGCTGGCTCTCTTACTAAGATGAGAGACAAATGGTTCTATACTCAGTCCCTTCTGGACCTTGGATGTTTTGATACCACTATTGTACAGTTGTTATGAAGAGAATTCTTTGAAGAGAAAGTCACTTTTATTCCCTTTTGCTCTCAAGCTTTGAAAATTGTCCACAGCTACAAGGTAAGAGTGATACAATCCATTTTTGCAAATGAAGAAACAGAGGACTCTGGAATACTCAAACTACTGGCTGAGGTTATCACAGTTCATCAACAAGATATGAAGTGGATCTAATAAGGTGAAAGCTCCAGCAATTCAATTCCATTCTGCCATCATTGATTAAGTGCTTGTCACGGACTGTATTAGGCTCTAGCAGAGATGTAAAGCTGAATAGAATGTGGGAACAAATAATTAGTACAAAACAGACATTACATTGATCCTCTGTATGTGTCTGCTAGTATAATAATAATAATAAATTATTATTATTATTATTATTATTATTATTATAAAGAACTGGTTATGTGATTGACCTAGTCCAGGAAGTTGATGTAATTTATGATCAGGCTGATCCTAGACTTATTTTAAATCAATACATTCAACTGGAGTGGTTATCCAGATGAAGTAGCTCATCCATCTCTTTCATTAGAGAGAGGGCTTCAGGGGGCTGCCTCTCTTATTAGGTGGTCAAACAAGAAAGAAAATTGCTTGCAAATATAGTGAACATTTAATGAAAGGCATTCAAATAGATATAAAGCTCAGTAAGATACAGTGTAAAAGGATAAGACCAAACAAATAAGCATAATATAATATAATGCAGAATGTGATATATAGACAGACACACATATATTGCCTCATCAATGCATACCTAAAACTGTTCTGCAACCCAATAGTCTAGAATTGCCTGAGGCTTTGAAAGGGTAAGAAGACTCGCCAAGGGTCAATATGGAAATTATTATTATTATTATTCAATCCTGTGCTACTCTGTGTTATCAGACTGTCTATGGGGTTTTTTTTGGCAAAAATACTGGAGGGGTTTGCCATTTCCTTCACCAGTGAATTACGGGAAACAGGTAAAGTGACTTGCCCAGCTAGGAAGTATCTGAAATTGAATTCCAACTTTGGTCTTCCAAATTACAGGCCCAGGATTCAATCCACTGAGCCATCTAATTGTTCCCAAGATGAAAAAGGGGGACTTAAACCCAGCTCTTCCAGATCTACCCACTACACCATACTTCCTTCTCTGACACATATATATGGAAGAATTTCAAACCAAAATGCTAGAGGTCTAAGAGAGAGAAAATCATAGGTAGGCCACAGAGAGGTGAGGTGAAATTAAGGAAAAATTTCTGGGTATTTTTTTTTGTCATTTAAAGTCCTTTCCAAACCCAAAGGGCAATAAAAATGAGCATACCCTTTGATCCAGCAATACCACTACTGAGCCTATACCCTGAAGAGATCATAAAAATGGGTAAAAACACTTGTACAAAAATATTCATAGCAGCTTTATTTGTGGTAGCAACGAATTAGAAATTGAGTGAATGTCCATCGATTGAGGAATGACTGAATAAATTGTGGTATATTTATGTTATAGAACACTATTGTTCTATTAGAAACCAGGAGGGATGAGAATTCAGAGAAGCCTGGAAGTATCTACATAAACTGATGCTGAGTAAGATGAGCAGAATCAGGAGAACATTGTACACCCTAAAAGCAATAGGGGGGGTTATGATCAACCTTGATGGACACTCATTTCATAAGTACAACAATCAGGGATAATTTTGGGCTGTCTGCAATGGAGAATACCATCTGTATCCAGAGAAGGAATTGTGGACTTTGAATAAAGACCAATTTAATTTTTAAAAAAAAAAATGTCTTTTAAGTAAGTAATCTTACTATCTCTTATATTCTATTTTTTTTTAAGGATATAATTGCTCTCTCAACACATTCAATTTAGATCAATGTATAACATGGAAATAATGTAAAGACTAACAGACTGCCTTCTGTGGGGGGGGGGGGGGGAAGCAAGATTTGGGGGGGAAATTGTAAAATTCAAAAATTAAATAAATTAATTAAAAAAAAAGTCCTTTCCAAACTGACCCCAGTATATCTTTACAGCCTTATATGACAAACTAAACTGACCTTACTATTATTTCTCACAAGCAATATATCTACCATCTCCAGGCTTTTGAGATGAACCCCATATTTGGGATATACTCTATTCTCATCTTCATTTCTAAGAATCTCATTTCCTTCTGACCTCAGCTCAAATACCACCTTCCAAAAAACATCTCTCTTGATTCCCTCAGCTCCTAGAGTTCTCCTTTCCCAAATAAATATATTCTTTATCTACTTATTTGTTTCGGTGTTGTTCCCACCATTACTTTCACCAATAAGGTATAAGTTCTTGGGGGCGGGGCCTATTTATATATTTTTTTGCATCCCCAATGACCAGCACATAACAACTGACTAATAATTTCTTGTTGATTAGATGATTAGATGAGAGAAAGGGATCAAAAAAGGTGAAAGGGGGCAGCTAGGTGGTACAGGGGATAGAGTATCAGCTCTGGAATCAGGAATACCAGAGTTCAAATACAATCTCAGACACTTAATAACTGCCCAGTTGTGTGACCTTGGGCAAGCTCACTTAACCCCCATTGCCTTAAAATTTAAAAAAAAAAAGCTTTCAAAAAAAGGGGAAAAGGGAATGAGATGAGTGTTCATTGTCCTTATATTTAGTTTCTTCTATAAAGAGTACAGGCCTATCTACAGCAAGATAAGGGGATAAAACAGTTGAAAATTCATGTGGTCCATTGGCATCCTTGCAATGTCAAGAGAATGAGGAAATTGTTGTGAGATTGACAGATTCAGACCCTTCCCCTGGTAATTTAAGGGAATAAAACAAGACACTCATAGTTAACCAAGGGAAAAAAAGTTGTCCAACTCTAGATAGTCCATTGGTGGTCTGCCAGTCAAGTACTGGTGAGGGGTTAAAATTTCTCATGGCTTTTCTTCTCAGGTAACCAGGAAGTTGTGTCAATGACTTGAGCTTTTAGTTCTTCAAAATAATTAAGTCTTAAGGATGGTTTTGTTCAAAAGAGAAGGAGAAGGATGGGACAAATAATAAATTTTGTGTGCGATGAGGAAAATAATTAAGCCCACATGTCAGGCAGAAGACTCTGGTAGAATTTTCTACAGCCACAAAGGCCTTTCGCAGAATGTTAGATGGCCACCTTGTGAAGCACTCCATATCCTAGAAGAGTATTGAACAAGATGGAATGGATAGAGGAAATATCCATATTAATGAAGTTATAGATTCACTCAATTATTTTAAGATTTCACATTTGCCTCATCAATATAATTAGTTATATATTTATCTGTATACATGTTTATAGACATAATACTGAGATGTAAAGACTGTTGGCTTTAATATTATTCCCTTAATCTTTTTTTAAATTTTATTTAAGGCAATGGGGTTAAGTGGCTTCCCCAAGGTCACAGAGCTAGGCAATTATTTAGTGTCTGAGGCTGGATTTGAACTCAAATACTCCTGACTCCAGGGCCAGTGCTCTATCCACTGTGGTACCTAGCTGCCCCTATCCCCTTAATCTTAAAATAGGCACATAATATTTGTTATTTGTTAAATGAATTGAAGTAGGAGAGTATGTTTCTCTGAACCCAAAGGAGGAAGAAATATTCAGGAGAAGGATATATCCATTTATAATGTCAAGATGAAGATGGAAAAGAAACCCTTGATTTCAATGATTAATATAATCTCTTTGAGAGCAGTTTAAACATAATGGTCAAAGTGGAAAAAATGTATAATTATAAGACAATCGAGGGGAAATTGGGTAGTGAAGAAGTGAATCTGATATCAGGTATGGATAACTTTTTCCATAAGTTTAAATGGAATTAAAAGCTCCAAAGGACAAACTTTTATCTGAGACTATTTGCCTCAAAAGATTGCTGTAAAAGAAAGTGTTGTAAAAACTAAAGCACCAAATAAATGTAAGCTTTAATGTTACAGATAAAATTGTGTAGATAATATTTTCAACAATATTGTTCCTTAATACCTATTTGCTGAATACCTGCAGTGTTTTAATACTGTTGGACATCCTCCATGGTCTAAGAAAGGATGGATTAGTTTTCTTCTCTATTTACTAATTTTTTCATATCCTATCTTCTTCATGTCACTTAAGCTCTCTACAGTTTTCACAGGGCTATGGGTAAAGCTATTTTTCTGTGGCTAATTTTCTTCACCCACAAAAGAAAGATGTACAAGTGTCATTTAATTTCCTGATAGTGTTACTGTGGGATAATATACCTTACTAACAAACCATGACATCAAGATTGTGCATAATTGAGCCTTACCTACATAAAGAACCATTTGGGAGGCACAAATATGATTTTAAACCACAGTAATGATTAAGAACATTTTTTGGTTAGTATTCTAAAAACAGAATAAGCATCCTTTAGTCAGGAGTACCTGAATTCAAACCCCACCTCAGACATTAATAATTACCTAGCTGTGTGGCCATGGGCAAGCCACTTAACCCCATTGCCTTGCAAAAACCTAAAAAAAGAAAAGAAAAAGAAAAAGAGAAAGAGAGAGCGAAAGAGAGAGAGACCCTTATCAGAACCCCTAAAACTGTTTCCCAGCTTTTTGTTTTCCTTCTCATTGGTTTAATTAGTGCAAAAACCTTTTAATAGTCAAAATCATCTGTTTTGCAATTTATAATATACTGTTTCTTGATTGTTTATAAGTTTCTCCCCCTTTTCCATAGATCTGACAGATAAGAGTATTTCTTGGTCTATTAAATGATCGATGGTGTCCCAATTTATGTCTAAATCCTTTACCCATTTTGACCTTGTTTTGGTATAGTGTGTAAGGTGTGAGTTTAAGCCTACTTTTTGCCATATTATTTTCCAGTTTTCCCAATAATTTTTGTCAAATAGTAAGTTATTATCCCAGAAGCTAATGTGTTTGAGTTTGTCAAATAATTGATTATTGTAGTCATTTACTACAAGTTTCTTTTAACCTATTCTAATCCACTGATCCACTACTCTATTTATTAACCAGTAACAGGCAGTTCTGATGACTGCCACTTTAGAGTATAGTTTTAGATCTAGTAGGGCTAGACCGTCTTTCTTTAAATTTCTAAAATATATAAAGAATTGCATCAAATTTATAAGGTTGCAAGTCATTCCCCAATTGATAAATGGTCAAAGGATATGAACAATTTTCAAATGAAGAAATTAAAACTATATGTAATCATATGAAAAAATGCTCCAAATCATTACTGATCAGAAAGAACAAATTAAAATAACAATGAGATATCATCTCACACCTATCAGATTGGCTAAAACAACAAAAAAGGGGAAATGATCGAAGTTGGTGAGGTTGTGGGAGGAATTGAGAAATTAATGCTTTGCTGGGTGGAGTTGTGAACTGATCCAAACTTTCTCGAAAGCAATATGGAACTATGTCCAAAGAGTAGTAAAACTGATCATATTCTTTCATCTAGCGAAACCAATATTAAGCCTATATACAGAAGAAATCAGGAAACTTCCCCGATAAGCAACTTACACTTAAAAAGCTCCAAAGAGTTGGTACCTCCTCTAGAAATTCATTCTACTTTAAAATAATTCTAATTGTTAGAAACTTTTAATTTACATTGAACTAATATGTCTTTCTACAGCTTCTATCTTTATTTTCCAGTTCCTTCCCTGATGCCTACAAACTTTCCCATGTCTCTTAATATCCTTCAAAATTATTACTAGATCCTTGCATCCCACCAGTTATCATCTCACATCTCTCCTACCCCCTTAGATAATCTCTTTGAGAAAGCTATCTGCAATCATTTACATAAATCCTGTATCCCAGAATGTCTGATGACCTCAGAAATTCCTTTTCATTCAGATTCTGTACTATTTTTAATAAAACTCTCAAGTCTTAAATTCAAGTCTGAATACCAGGTTAATTAAAGTTAAACTAAAACCAAGGCAATGTATTTATGAACCAGTCTAGTAGCATCCTGGTTAAGTAGTCAAGCAATAGCTTTATTGAATCATTTTATGCTGAAATTCAATGAAGTGGAACCCACTATACCTTGTATGATAGTCCATTTTTCTTTTAGACAGTTTTTTTACGAAGCTTTGTCTTACACTAAGCTAAAATCTGCTTCTCTGCACTTTCCAACCCATTATTTATAGTTTTGTCCCCTATATTGCCTCCAAATTCTACTCATCCCACACCTATGAATTCAAATCATTCAATATCACTCTAATCCTCAATCTCTACATCAGTATGAGACAGTGAAAGGACAAGTAGCACTCTAGTTATATCAATCACTCCAAGTAAGGAAACAAGCACAAAAGACTGCCATGAACCTATAGCACAATATAGGAACAAAAAAGAGGGAAGGACAGAAAATAGAAAACCAATGACATTGAAAAGAATTCTTTTCTCCAAAATGGACATTTATTAAAAAAAAAAAAAAAAAGTTGGCAGATTAGTCAATGAAAAAAAGAGCCAAATGGGGCGGCTAGGTGGTGCAGTGGATAGAGGACCAGCCCTGGAGTCAGGAGTACCTGGGTTCAAATCCAGTCTCAGACACTTAATAATTACCTAGCTGTGTGGCCTTGGGCAAGTCACTTAACCCCATTTGCCTTGCAAAAACCTTAAAAAAAAAAGAGCCAAGTGTAATGATAAAAGAAATTGATGAAAGCCAAGTTACTGAATTCATTCATTCAATAAACATTGAGATTTTTGACCGTTAACAAGTGACTCATGGGTTTGGGAAATGAGTATTTACTATGTTACCTTACACAAATCGCATACCTTCTCTGTAACTCAAAGGTTGGATTAATTGATCTCTAAGTGCCTTGAATATAGTAGAAGCTTAATTTTTTTTAAGTTATACCAGCCTATTTTTGTGAGGGGAGAGACCCCCCCCACTGGTAAGTAGAAAATAAACTGTTCAATAATATTTGGAAAAATCATCTAAATTAAATTTTTAAATGAATTTAAAATGATTGGATCATTTTATCATCATCATCATCATTGTTATTTATATTGAAAATACTTGGATCGACAGAATGACAAATTATTAGCACTTGCAAAAATTGTGAATATATTTATTGTAGTCAAGTTTCTCAATTTACTCAAAGAGATGAAATGACTGCCTGCCCAAAGTCACCAAAAAAGTTAATGGAAAAGCTGGAAATCATAGTCATCTTATTTTGGCCAAGAGTTTTCTCAAGTTTGCTACAGCTGTCTTAGTACAATCAGACCTTAGTTACTGTTTGGGTTCTTCTTTTATATAGTTAAATGAAACAATCTTCTAAATCTTAGTCTGGTGTTATTCTTCAGTGAATGTTTCCTATGTAATTATAATCAAATAGATTAAGCAACACTTGAATACAAACAATTTCTGCTTTTTTTGTGCACAGAATTCCAAGAAACCACAATAAAATAAGTCAGATCACAATATATCTATATCATAGAACAACTGATTACTGAATTTCTGACAGTAAATCACAAAATTAGCTAACATTTAAAACAAAGTCTGAGAACTAGACTACAGCCAACAATATTATAAAATAAATATTTAATTATAATTTATCTATGATCACTTAAAAGTATCATTATGTGGATACAAAAATATTGTAACTGTTATATGTGGATGGGGGTTGGGGATCCCCCGAGTTCTATAAAACTACATATACATGGGGCAGCTAGGTGGTGTAGTGGATAAAGCACCAGCCCTGGAGTCAGGAAGACCTGGGTTCAAATCCAATCTCAGACACTTAATAATTACCTAGCTGTGTGGCCTTGGGCAAGCCACTTAACCCCGTAAGGTTATTTGAAAAGGCACATAGAGGGACTTACTTGAAAATGGTTGTGATGTAAAGACAAAAATGCACTAATTTTAAATTTGTTTTTAAATTTTAAAAGAAATTAAGACATATCAGTGACCACTACCATCAAGAGTAACAGCCATAAGCATTTATAAAGACAATGTCTTTAAATCTTACAAATGAATACTTACTGAAAATAAATACTTAATACAAATAAATAGTCCTATGACAAAAATGCCCTTTCAGCTTCATGAAAAACCCTTATTTAGAAGAGAGGAGCCAGAAAACAAAAGCATTCATGAAAACAAACACTACTCCACAAGCTAAAGTAAATTCTCTTTCCTTTTTTCACATTTCTGTTTTATTTGCTTTTCCTAAAATTCTAGCTCAATTTATTGTAAAGAGTTAAGTTTATTCATATGAGGAAAGAATAAAGAACAGAGGACAGAGAGGAAAGGGAAAAGTTACTGAGAACTTCGATAGAAAATAAGACATAGATCCCATATTTGTTAGGTAAATAAAATTGTTGCATATTTAATGTTTTTAGAAAACTATTTGCAATACTGAACTGAAAAGATTTGCAATTTCTTTATTGTAACATTTAAATTACCCAGTATTGGAAATAAAATATGCACTTAATTTAATTTTATTCAAGTTCTTTAAAAATGGCACATTAAAGTGACTACACATAATAGATTTAAAACTGATGTAATTAGCTTTTTTCACATTTAATGAGTGCTTTTCATATTCGAAAAGTTAAGAAAAACTTTTGTTCTTTCAAGTTATTAAAAATTCTAATATGTGTTTATGAAGTCATATTTTCTTAAATTCTACACTGGTGCAGCAAAAAAGGATGCTAGTCATTCATGTCAGCACTTCTGCTAAATCATTTCCACTAAACTGAACCTGTCACGTTTTCCAAGGAAACTGTAACTTCCAAGGAAATTGACCACTACAATATTTGAGTATATTTCTCCACCTCCCTGAAGCAAATGTAAATTTAAAAAAATTTTTTTAAATAACATAGGCCTTGTTTTTAACCTGTTTCTCTAACTATCCATCCCCATTAAGATAGTGGGGTTTTTTGTAAATCTCCCAGTACATACATACCTAGATTATGGCAATCTTAATTCCTGCAATAACCAGGTTCTAATGTGCATGCTTCTTACTTTCTATTATATCACATTTCTGACAGAAGATGAATATTATCTCTCATTTTCATCCTCTTGGTCTTGTAATTTATCACTGCATTGAATTCTAGAGTCTTTCAGAGTTGCTTTCTCTTTAATATTATCTTTATATAAGCTGCTCAAGTTCTGGCTCAGTTCACTCTGTATCTGTTCATAAAGGTATTACCAGGTTCTAGAGGTATGCTCTTTACTGTTGATTCTTTCTAGTTTAATTCTTAAGTGCCATGATATATCTATCACTGACAAGATAATATTAAATCCCAATTCATGGCCAGGTAGAAATCTAGGATGGGAGCATGGATAGTTCTGACAATCTGGAGAACCAGTTGAAATCAATACTATAGGTATAAAAGTGACTGAAGCCCATTATGGGCTTCACATGTAGCACACACATGTACATGCAAGTATTTTGTCATTCAAATTACTTTGCCTTTATGCATCACATTTTACAAACCTGTAATAGCTCTAAGATATGTGCCAGCTGCAATGTTCCTTGATTCTATGATACCTGGACAACCAGAAAAGTCTGAGCATCTCTTCATAGATTCAAATTTTTTTTTCAAATTCTGAACTGAACGGATAAGAGGGTAAACAGTTCTCTCATCTATGAAAGCTGCTCAATTTTAATACACAGTAATTTTTCCTTCCCATAAACTCCTTGGCCATCGTCATCTTTGACTGATAAGGTACTATACACAGCTTATTTGCCATTATCACAGTACTATTAGAATGCTATTTATCACTTATATTTTTATTAAAGTCTAATCTCTCCATTTCAACTAACAATTGGCATCTTGAGTATTTTAAAGGCTTCAGAACAATTTCTCTACACAGTCTGCAGGTGTATAGAACCTGAGACTTAGAGAGCTAAAATGACTTTAACCATAATGACAAAACTAGTATCATAATCTAGATCTGAACTAGGGTCTTCAAACTCTATTACACCACACTAAAGGCTTTCTGAGAACAAAAAGAATGTCTTGGGATTCTCTGCATTCCTCCCTAACACTGTGTATGCTGGAAACAACTCAATTCTTTTTCATCCATTTGCCCCCCTGGATTTCTATAATATAAGATGCCAATATCCTGTTCACTTAATTATTATATGTTATTTATCTACCCCAAAGTCACTAGGATTTTTTAAAATCTCTGCCTTTTCTTGAGTTTGCTAGTTTGTTAGAGTAGAAAAAAAAGATGAGCTCAAATTAAGGATACTACAGGCATACCCAAGAGTCCTTTTAGAGTAGAGGAAGATTTGGCAAAGAAAAGTTTTTGTTTCTTTTTGAGTGAACTAATAATTTTTCTATTCTTGAATCAAGAGGGAGAATGTTTCTTTGTTAGGAAGGTTCAGAAACTTATTTTATCTGTTGATACAACTATACTAAATTAGCAAAGGCAAAGAAGGGATTGCTTAGAATTCCTACTTACAAGTATTATCAACTCTCACAACAAATTATAGGTGTGACATTCTACCTATTCTAGAGGGCATAATTATGCGTTCATCTGCTCTAGAAATTCATCTTTAGCCACTCTGAAAACAAAACATAACAAAAAAATAAACTAATCATTTATTTTTACATTTATTATCTTTCTTCCACCAGTCTTACCCATTTCAACAATTAAGAAAAAAAAAACAAAAATCAAACTTCCTTGCAACCAACACACAAGGTCCAGTTAAATAAATCTAAAATTCACCAGTTTTTCCCTATGGCTTTTCTTTGGCAAATAATCAAAATAAAAGGCAAGAAATTGGTACTTCGATTATTTCTGAAAGTTAATTTTCCTAGAATTGACTGCACCCTAACAATGAGAATTGTGAAAATATTATCTCAATTGAGAATCAAGTCATTCTCAACAACTTAGATAAGTGCTATTATTATCATCCCCATTTTACAGAAGATGAAACTTAGTTGAAATGATTTACCCACAATCATATAGTTAGCATATTCCTAAGCAAAATTTGAACTCAGGTCTTCCTGACTCCAAATCCAACCCTATCTACTGTGCTATCTAGCTTTCTCTATAAGCTCCCATTTCTTTAGCTGTAAAATGAATGTGTTGAATTATCTGAATTATATCGAAATTGTGTGGTCCTAAATATGTCCAACTGTCCTTTCCATGCTATATTCAATTTCAACAATTATCTATTAAATTCAACAGGAACTCTTAATCTGGGGTCCACAGCCACCCAAGAAGGGTTCATAGATAAACTTGGATGAGGAAAAAAATATAGCTTTATTTAAATAAAATTGATTTACTTTATAATTCTAAGTATCACGCATTAAAAATATTACTTTGAGGAAAAGATCCATAGGTTTCACCAAACTTCCAAAGGAGTCCCAGACAGACATACAGACAGAAACATATTACAGACACACAAAGGTTTTAAAAAAAACCAGTATAGGAGCAAAGCAACAGAACTAATTGATAGAGATACAAATACACACACACACACACACACACACACACACACACACACACACATACATATATAGAGTAAGCCACCTCTGCTCTCAAGGAACTTACATTCTACTCTCATAAGTAATTTGATATGTGTATAAACCTTCCTTTGGCTTTCAGCCCCAATAAACTTGAGATCTGACCCAAAGTCAAGGTCAAGAAGCAACTAGTAATTCTTATTGTTGCCTGTTTAGTTGTTTATAGATGGTTTTTATGGCTTTTTTTTTCAAGGCAGGAACAGTATTGGGGCTGCCAATTACTGCTGCCCCTTGGCCATGGGTCAATTAACCTATTATAACCTCTCCCTCTTGCCTACAGCAATCTGGTGTGGCTTGAGAGTGGGAGTAATATAGTCTCCACAAGGAAGACCCTGTTTTGGGTCAGATACCCTGCCTCTTACATTTATAAACTAACCTGTATGATGAGAGACAAGTTATTTCTGCTACCTCTTTTATAAAAAAAAGATTCAAAAAACCAGATGATCTCTAAGGTCCCTTCAAACACCAAAACCCTAAGATTCTCTGAGAGACTGAAGTGCACAGTTCTCATTGCAAAACAGCCACACAAACAAATAAAGGTTTGAAAAAAATAAAACCTATATAGACATGTTAAGAGAATTAACCTCCAAAAGACTGCAACTACCATGAGGGCAAAGATTCTTTAGTTTTAGTCTTTCTCCAGATGAGCACAAAGCAGATGCCTAATTAATTTGATTTCAGGATGCTCAGACTAGAAGACCAGGTCATAGACAGACTTTACACAAAAAGGTACTTCTTGTTGCTATTCAATCACTTCAGTCATGCTTAACTCTTCGTTTGAAGTTTTCTTGGCAAACATAAAGGAGTGTTCTGCATCTCTTTCTTTCTCCAGCTCATTTAACAAAAGAGGAAAGTGAGGCAAACAGAGCTGAGACTTGCCCAGGGTCACACAGTTAAATGTTTGAACTCAGGAAGATGAGTTTTTCTGACTCCAAACCCCAGACTATCCACTGGACCACCAAGATGCTTTTCTTACTGAGTAAACACCTGGAAAAAAAATTCAAGAAAGAACTCTTAAAACCGAAACCCTGAATTTAGGTCTCTGAGAGTTTGACTGCTCTAAGTCTCAGTTTTCTCTATATATAAACAATGCAGGTGGAAGGATGGGAGGTATAGAACCTAAAGCACTAGATGATCTCCAAGGTCCAAACAGTAATCAAAAGTCTCTGATTTAGTGTACAAAAAGGTGCTCCTAAAAGGGTTAATAGAATGTTGTCTCAGAACAGGTCAGATTCCCCGGATCCCTTTCAGTTTTGTGATTTTATGATATGTTTCTATACAAGTATTCTGAAATCCTTTGAGAATGGTACTGTCACAGCAAAAGCTTCTTTGTCCCAGAACTGTAATGTGTATGTTTTATAATTCTATTTCTTAAATAAAAATGAAACTGATGTTAGAAACCAAATCTATTTTTCACAATTTCTCAAAAAAATGGTTCATCTCCCTCCTAGCATGGGATGTCTTCATCAGAGAGGGTGTTGGGCTCCATAAAGAAGGCAAACTTGAAGCAGCTCAGAGGAAATTTGTGAAGTGTAAAAGTTTAATGAATCCACCCCAGTGTTCACATGGACTATTTGAATTCCGAGCTTGCATTGGTTTTATCATAGTTGGATACAATGCAACTTGTCTCTAACAGCCAATGGTCATCAAAATGAATATGGTACTTTTCATAAGGATTTCAAGGAACAGAATGAAATTTCAATAATTGGAAAGCTTATGTGTTACAAACACCTCTCTTAGGGAGGAGAGGAAAATGACACTTGGGTCATATAGAAACTGCAATGATTCCCTAGTGGTTACAAAAACCATCCAAATGAGCACCAGAAAATCTCCATCTATTTGACAGTATCAAGTTTGAAAATTTTTTTCTCATACTCTCATCCTGAATGTTAAAATTGGAAGATGAGCAAAATCAATTCCTTCCCACAAATTAAAACCACTCCATCTACATGCTTTTTCTAATTAAATTTTAAAAGGATGTTCCTCAATATTTATTTCATATAAGTTTTTCCCTAGGAAAGCAAAAATATTACTCTTGAGATTTAACTGGTCCAGATTAACTTTTAAGAGTCAGTCCAACCAAGGCTAAAAAAATTCAGTTAAGTAGGAGGAGGTCCTCAGACTAATATTCTAATAGATGTTGAAATTGGCACAGTCTTTCTACCAGTTATTTATGAAGAAATGAGGGCTTCATTTACCTGAACCATGATTGTATCTTTTGCTAAATTATCTCTTCCATTCCATTTTTGTTACACATTAAAAGGACAATGAGAAAGGGTCTCATTTCTACTCAATCCCAAATCTTAATCACCTACTTGGCATGAGTCAGGCCCAGCCCTCAATAACACAGGTGATAAAATAAGGATTAATCATAATTATTATTGTTGTTGTTGCTCAAATGTGTGATTTCATTGGTGTAAGGAATTGCTTTTAAACTTCTCTACAGTGATAAAGATATATCACTGTCTTAAAGATTTATATAATCTTACAAAGTTGTCTGGGGGTACCAATAGGTACGTTCTCTAAATGACATCAGTTTTCACCAGAAAAAGCAAAACGAGCATCTCCCATGTTAAAAAATCAGGACATTATAATTTTAACCAAAAAAGAAGCTCTTACAACAATGTAAGAGATGATTGGGGAAATTGGGACAATATCTTCTAAAGAGGATATACTAAGGGTTGTAAGCAATCAAAAGGCACTGTCAGTTTTTTTTATAAGCTGAACATCTACTTTAAACCAGCCTGGATGGAATTCATCTCATTCTTAAGATGATCCTTAAGAAGAATCATTAAGACAGATAAAGATGGGATGAAATTTTTTGATTCTTAAAGCCAGGAGATTCCATTGAGATTTTTCTAGTCTAAATTGAAGCCATGAGAGATAAAATGACCTGCCAAGGTCACCCAATGAATTTGTGGCAAAAACAAGGCCCCCTAACTCAAAGTCTAGTGGTCTCCTTTGCATGCAGCCCACTTGACTTAAGTAGGGAATTAAGTGACATGAAAGGAGTCTAGATTTTAGTGTTATTACTGCACAATAATGCATTAAAAATATCCATTTCCTTTCTTTTCTGAGTAACACAGTACATGCAGTTTTTAAATGACTGCGGGATTGGTGTACAGGTAACACTTCATTTTAAATGTGTCAAAGCTTGGCAACCAATTCATCTTCAACCTGGTAGGTTAGAGAAGTTCATTAAAAAGTACCACCTCCCATAATGAAGATGGTAAGTACATGTTTCTCACTATACACATTCTCTCCGTTCAATTTCAGAGGATTATTAGAAGACAAGTCAAAAAAGCATTTATTAAGTATCTATTACATAAGAAATACTGTGTTGTGTGCTGAGATACAAAAAAAAGGCAAAACAAAACAAAACATTAGTCCCTGTTCTCAAGGAACTAGATCATAGTCTAAGACATAGTACTGGGTTGGCTAAAAGGAAATAAAACACTAAGTCAAAAGTTGTCAGTAGAGATGGGAGGTGATTGATTGCACTGACTTCCCCTTTATTCAGTTCCCAATTACAACAGCTTCCACCCTGATGAGAGTGGAAAGTCTAAAAGACTTAAATTTTGGTTTTTCATTCATGTCTTCACTCACTCATTCATTCAAAACATTGGACTCAGTAAAAATCAAGAAAAAACAAGGAAAACAAGAGAAAGATGAGGCTTAGAGATTAGCAATCCTTGGGAAATTTTAGACTCACTATAAAGCTGTCATTCACATTTATTTTAATTCTGATAGTTCAAATCTTCAACAGTCCCCTAAAATTATCTTTTCTATAAGATATAAAAAATGATTTTTTTAAATGTCACAAGACATCTCCCAAAAAGGTACTTTACTTTATTAGGATACATATAAAGCTAAATATTATAATTTTAAAATAATCACTTAATGCAGCAGGTTATTCAAGAAGGCATTATTTTTTAATGTATCAACTACATAATGCAACTATTTTACTTAATTAAATCCCACACTTAAGAGCCTCAAAGTTTTCCAATTTAAAATATTTATGCTTCCAATGATCTAATTATTAAGTTACAAGTGGCTTTTGAAGTTATTTTTTACTTCATTTAGATGTGTCAAAATGTGGGCTTATTTTCCCTCAAGGTAAAGATTAAAAAGTCTTTTTGCAATAGCTAGGAATACAAATTTAGCTAAATGCTGAGCCCTGATACAAAGTTTCTGTCTGCCAGAAACCATTTAATTTTTTTCTTTCTTGGTAAATAGATGTGCACAAAAGTCAGGTAAGAGGAAGTAGATTAATGAAACACAAACTGTAATTAACTATGTTATCAAATCAGAACATTATCAAGGACACATTTTATAAATCCCCACCCTTTAATTTGGAGAAATAACAGCCAACTAACCTCTTTGTTGACAAAGAAGCTATTACATGTTACTGCTTCAAATGGAGGACCTGATGTCCAAAACCAAAAGCAGTGTAACACCATGGTCACATTATGAATCATTCACAAAGGCATCTGTTGTTTCAGCTACATATCTATAAAATGCCGTAAAATGTGAGAAACCAAGCATGCATTTTTTATTTGCTTTCATTGGAAAAAAACAACATCATTGTTTTCAATAGATCTTAAAATTGGCTATGCTTTTCAAGTAAGTTTAAGCTTGCCACTTATAATAATAGCTGGCCTTTACAAAATACTTTAAAGATTACAAAGTGTTTACAAATATTATCTCACTTTATCCTCATGATAACCCTGGGATATAGGTACTATTATTACCTCCATTTTGCAGAGAAGAGACAAATAGGGGTTAAGTGTCTAACTCAGGATTTGAACTGGACTACCTCAGCTATAACTACAACTTTATAATGTGAACATTGGACCATGTTTTAATGGTAAAAGCAGTGAACAAGGAGGCAGAGGACTTGAGTGTCAATCTCATCCCTCCTACTTCTAAGTCATGATCATGATGCTGGTTTTGCCCTTTGTTCATTAAGAAGACCACAATATTGGGGAGGGATGTCATGACAAGCAGATGAATTGGCTTAAAGTGAGGGGGTATTGTTTAAGTCTGCAGCCTCACACCCAGAACCATCTGGATCCAGTGCCAGATATAGATCCTAACTGGAGGGGCGGCTAGGTGGTTCAGTAGATAGAGCACCAGCCCTGGAGTCAGAAGTACCTGAGTTCAAATCTGGTCTCTAAATACCTAGCTGCGTGGCCTTGGGCAAGCCACTTAACTCCATATGCCTTGCAAAAAAACCTTAAAAAAAAAAACAGATCCTAACCTGAATGCTAGGCAATCAAGGTTAAAGTCATCAGTCAATAAACATCATTAAGGACTGACCACAGGCTAAGCGATTAAGATATAAATATGAAAAAGAAAGATAGCCCCTGCCCTCAAGGAATTTATAATCTAAAGAAGGAATGCCAATCAACAAAAGGCAGCTGAAAGTAGAAAGAGAGAGAAAGAAGAAATCTTGCATGAAGCTAAGTGGAGTCCAAAGAACTACACTGAGAGTAACAGGAAGAGATGGAAACTCAGTTTAAGTAGATGAGAGCTTTGCTAAATTCTTCAGGCCTCTAATCAGATGGGCAAAGAGTACTGAGGATACTGATGCAATCTCACCAAGTGATGAGTTTCCAGATGAAGACATTCTTGGAGATATGATGAAGTACCATCAAAAGGAGGTAAGGGAGTAGGTAAGGCAGTGGGAGGGAGGGGAATGAAGAAATAGCTAGCCTAAAAGCCCTCTTTTAACTGAGGCTTCTTGGTTTGGTTTGGTTTTTTTCCTGGGGGGGGGGGGGGGTTCTTTGCAGAGAACTCATTTGTAAAATGAACTAAATGAATTCCTTCCACTTCTAAACACTAATGATCCTAAAAACCCATTGGAGGACTATAACAGCAAGGCAATCAGAGACTTGGTCAAAATCAAAATTAGTATTACTTTCCACTACAGATAATACTTTTTCCAACTGAACAATTTTTATTACACTTTTCCATCGGAAATAGATTAGTCTAGTGAAAGAAAAATAAAACCATAAGATCATAGATATAAAGCTGGACCAAGTTCAACCTTTTTCATTGACAGATAAGTAAACTGAGGCATAGAAATACTAAATAACACAGCTAGTGAATGACTAAAATAGGATTTGAGCCCAGGTCTTCCCATCTCTAAGTCAAGAATATTTTACTACTACACTCTAATGCAACACCAACTCTTTCATATCAGATACCCTTATTACAAGAAACTCCATAAAATGCTAATAATCTAGCTTTTCTTGCCACCAGAAAACAAAAACTAGAAAAATAGAACTAAATTGCATTTTATTGCTTGGTTGAGCACTTACTCAGTGGAATGGACTCTTATGAGGGAGATACAAAAGGATTAAGAAACATGCTCTCTGACCTTGAGAGGCTTACAATCAATCTAGTTAATTGAAAAGTAGAACAAACTAAAATTTAAACAAGCAAATATTTATTGGGATGAAACTGATTTAACTCTTTTCTATGGTAGAGAAAGAAAAGATACACTTCTGCAAATCTCTTCATCTTCAAAATGATAATGTAGTTCCTCTACATTTTTACATCATCTTAGCAGCACTCTGGGATCTCATTCCCTCTGAGCATTTTTTTCCATCTTTAACAATACTGGACTCCCAACTCAAGGTAGTCAGAGTAAGAAAAATTAAAATTAAAATTAAATAATGTTTAATATTTCTTAAAACATTAAGTTCCTGCTCTGAAAATTCAATAGTCAGGTTTTTTCCTATGCATAAATAATTCTCATACTACAACAACTGTATCTGCATGATATAAACTATACTGATAAAACATGAAAAACCAAGTCACTTATCCAGGTATTAAAAATGTTAGGAGGAGGGTGATTTGGATAATAAATAAATCATAAGGGGCAGCTAGGTGGCGTAGTGGATAAAGCACCAGCCCTGGAGTCAGGAGTACCTGAGTTCAAATCCTGTCTCAGACACTTAATAATTACCTAGCTGTGTTGCCACTTAACCCTGTTTGCCTTGCAAAAAACCTAAAAAAAAAAAAATCATAAGAAATAGATAGCAGGATGGGAATGTTTGTCCTAGAAGGAAGGAGACTTAGGGAATCTTCAAATATCTGAAAGGCTGTCATATGGAAGAGGGATTGTTCCATGTAAGATCCAGAAGGCAGAAATAGATCAATAGGCAGAAATTCCATGGAAGCAGATTTAATTCAACATATGAAAAAAATGTCTAACAGAGTTGGTAAAAAACAGAGTGGGCTGCATTCAAGCAGTGAGTTTTTGACAGCATCCCAAGGAGAGAAAATACAAGAATCAATCAAGAACGATGCAAAGGAAATGAATAGATAAATCTATCAACAGCCAAGTTTAGTCACAGTGATAGGCCCTGAGAATACAATAAATATATATATATATATATACATATATATATATATATGTATATATATATATATATAAAATACACACACACACACACACACACAAACACACACATACAGAGAGGTCTGCACAGGTTATGTCAGGTAAGCTTTGTGCTCCATGTTAAAGTCTAATTTTCAGTCAAATGAAAGGCTGGTAGACACCACGCCTTTCTGGCCCACTGCTACCTTCGAGAACCATTCTGTGAATCCAGTCTCCCAAGCCAACACAATCAGCCCAGTCCAGAACACTTGCAATAATTAAACAAATAAAAACAATCTATGTCCTAGGAACCCAGAATAAGAAGCTGTCAGAGCCTAGGTACACCATTTGTGAAAGACTGCTTGCTAACATTTTAATAAAAGGCAGGCAAAAAGCAGAGCATGACTGAATTATATACTGACTTCAGGAATTTCTTACATACAGTATATTCCATGCTGAAAAATTAAATGATATGCAAATTAACAGGTAATTTTTCACCTAGGTCAAAGTAAAATAATTTGGGAGCTGTTATTTTCCCCATTCACCTACTCAGTTATTATTTATAATATGATAAGCAGTGAGAACTACTAAGATCAGTATTAATTTGCTATATGAATAAATAAGATTAAAGGCTACACACCCAAAGAGAAAAACAAATCATTCCTGAAAACTCTAGTCTGAGACAGTCCAGAATCATCTATTGTTTTGATTTTCTAAATTGAAGAGGAACATCTTCCATATTCTGGTATAATGATATAATTCCGCATATAATCCAAGAGGCAGCTTGCAAACTGCCTTGAATAATCACTTCTGGTCCAGGGATCACCAATGAAGATCAAAACATTGTAGAAGACACCAAACACTTGCTCCACTCAACAGTAAGCATTTACTTACTGTAAAAGATGCTTCCTGGCAAGTAGAAAAACGTACTACTGCTCCTCTATGATTGTTCAGAAAGCATATGGCAAACCTCAAATCATTCTCAAATCTGATACAAGATATAGTAAAAGTCATATACTATGTTCTCATTCTAAAGCTGCCTAAAAGTTGCCCTCTAATAGGTGATCTTTGACAACTGGTACCACCCCAACAAATTCACCACTTAATATGCATTGTAGATGCACAGGAATATTTTGGATGCAGATAGAATATGAAGAGCAATAATTACATAAATGATCCACCTCGGCCCCAAGACTTCATCTCTGCTAGCTAAGGATTTGTAGCAATGGTTTGCAGCTCCATTTTTATTTCAAACTAAGCAAAAACAGTTAACGGATATCAATAATATAGTTGAAATGTATAAGACATTCCACAGCCGAAATTTCAGCATCGCTCACTAAATACAGAAAGTTTCTGATGCAGAAAAATCAGACGTCTGCCTGCCTTCTCATTCTTTATTCCTTA